>NC_057796.1:55117647-55166874 GCF_018294505.1 Triticum aestivum
CAGAAGCCGACGGGGTCATATATTTGTGAATTATTAGTTAGGTCATATATCTTTCGATTTTGTTATGAAAAACATCATATATAATTGTGTTGATCGGGTAGTTTTAAATGTGCAGTTGTTTCATCGCTGCGAGGTTTGGTGTTCGACGACCTCGCCGTGCGTTTGACGAGCTCTGCCCCTTCGTTCGTGGGTGAGCACAAATGACATGTCCTCCTCCCCCATTAATTATTTGATCTATTCCGATGAAACTTGATAGCTAGATATATATGTGTCTTGAATCATCAGTATGCGTAACCAATATGTGTCTCCCGTTCGAAAGCGTCATAGTTATAAATATGCATGCATTTGCATATTTATAACATTGATTCTTTCGAATTGTCCAACGCTATCCATGGACAGCCCGAGTATGTTTAGATTGGGTTCGTTTTCCCATATGCTTTGCTCCGGATCCGACGCATAAATTTCCTCAGTGCCTCCCCTGTTGTTCTCCGGGTACACATCCTCTCTGTTTATTGCAGAGACGTGTATCAGGAGAACAGCGGGGAGGTGCTGCCGAAATTTTGCGTAGGATCCGGGGCATAGCATGGGAAAATGAACCCAATCTAAACATACTCGGGTGGGATTAGGACCTATCATTACCTATTAGAGTGTAGGTTGCATGGACGTAATAAAATTGACAAAGTAGATCAACTGATGAATACATACATGGTGAATTATATATATATATATTTGTTGTGTGTCTAGTAGCTCTGAAAGTCAAGATGAGTGATCGTGCGTGGATGTACACCGGTCACACTGGTCAGAACAAATGGAGCACTGAATGGTTCACAAAAACCAAGGGGTTTGTGCGAGCCGCATTTGCAAATGGCCAGAGGAAAACCTGGTGCCCCTGTTTACGGTGCGGCAATTGGGAAAAGAGGACAGAGGCTGAAATGGGAAAACACCTGCAGAAGAGTGGTTTTACGCCCGATTATACGGTGTGGACATTTCATGGTGAGTCTGCCCAACGTGACCGAGCTGAGGTGGATCGTCGTCGCACCGACAAGCATGGTACCGGTATGGAAAACATGGTGCAAGACTTTGATGATGCTCGGGATTCGGACGAGGAGATGGAGGAATCTGCAAAGGCCTTCAATGAAATGTTGGAGTCTTCAAAACGTCCCCTCCACGAGCACACTGAGCTTTGTCAGTTGGATGCCATCTCACAAGTAATGGCTCTGAAGGCTCAGTTCAACTTGGGCAGAGAATGCTACGACGCAATAATGACAGTATTTGGACGCTTTCTACCCAAAGGCCATGTAATGCCTGCAAACCTGTACCAGTGCAACTCGCCATCAAGGTTAGTGATATGTACTCAGCTATCTTTCTCCATTACATTGTGTGCGCTTCCATCAATGATTACAAATGGTCATGTGAGTGGTGTTGCAGGCTGCTATACAGAGTGAGAGAGATAGAACGGAGAAACTTCTGGCGGAGGCGGCGGAGAGGCAGCGGGAGTTGGAGGAGAGGACGACAAAGATGATGGAGGAGGAGAGGGCACGGAATGACATGCAGGCAACGGCCATGTACGAGCTCCTTGTGGTAAGTTTCTTCTGCAGATTAGCCAAAACATTCATGTAGTGTTTGTCTCATTACTAACTAGTATGACTGAGTCGTCAAAACCAAATGTGCAGTCTGTGTGCGAGAAGACAGGTCAGACCGCTCCGCCGATGCCAGTGATTGCTCCTGGGACCACGGTGAGTTTAATTTGAATGGACATTACTTGCTAGTCTTAACATTTGAGTGTCATAATGCTAACGAGACATTGGAAATGATCTTTGGTGCAGCTTAACTCCAGAAACGCATCGCATGATCCTTCTCCAGCTACCAGCACTAGCCAGCCCGCTCCTACACCTCCCTGATCACGGTAAGTTTCTCTAGTGTTTTGCTTAACAAATGCATAAAGACCTAGACTTAGCTTTATTTCCTCCAATATGCTTACCATAATGACCTAGAGTTAGCTTCTTTTCCTCCAAAATGACTTAATAACCTTACTGACCTCATAAACCATCCATTTTACCTAAGTTAGCTCTAAAACGATATGTACTTAGCTTACTTATGTCAAAAATTGCATAATTAGCTCATAAACGACCCATTTCACCTAGGTTAACTCATAAACGACCCATTTCACCTAGGTTAGCTCATAAACGACCCATTTCACCTAGGTTAGCTCATAAACGACCCATTTCACCTAGGTTAGCTCATAAACGACCCATTTCACCTAAGTTAGCTCAAAAAGATCCATTTCAACTAAATTAGCTCATAAATGATCCATTTCACCTAAGTTAGCTCAAAAACGATCCATTTCAACTAAATTAGCTCAAAAATGATCCATTTCAACAAAGTTAGCTCAAAAACTATCCATTTCAACTAAGTTAGCTCAAAAACGATCCATTTGACCTAAGTGAGCTAAAAAACGATCCATTTCACCTTAGTTACCTCAAAAACGATCCATTTCAACTAAGTTAGCTCAAAAACGATCCATTTCAACTAGGTTAGCTCCAAAATGACCCATTTCACCTTACTTAGCTCAAAAACGATGCCCTTCACCTTAGTTAGCTCATAAACGACCCATTTCAACTAAGTTAGCTCATAAATGATCCATTTCAACTAAGTTAGCTCATAAACAACCCATTTCAACTTAGTTAGCTCATATATGATCCATTTCACCTAAGTTAGCTCATAAATGACATATACTTCTTGTTCTAGTCTTCTTCTTGTTCTAGTCTTCTTCTTGTTCTAGTCACCTATTTCTAACTTTCTTATTTACCATTTTGCAGATTTCATTCACTTGATGGAAGCTAGCTAGCTATGATGGAGTGCTTGCTTTTCCTTTGATGAAACTTTGCATTGTATCTAGCTTGCTATCTTCATGACACTTTGCATTGTAATATATATATGGATGGAACAATGTGTATGGATGGAACTTCCTTATGTATGAACAATGTGTATGGATGAAACTGATGTGATATGTGATATGAAACTTATGTGCTAGATATGTGTTGGATATGTGCTGGATATGAAACTTATATATGTGATATGTGCTGCAAATTGTGGGATTTAATAAAAAACAGAAAAAACAGACAATATGCAGGCTCTTTGTCGTCTGCCACCGACGGCAAAGAGCCTTGCCGTCTGCCGCGGACGGCAAAGAAGCCACGTGGCAGCCAACTGTGCTTCCTGGGAGCTGACCCATTTGGTCAGTTTGCCTACAGTGGCAGACGGCAAAGACTTTGCCGTCCGTGGCAGACGGCAAAGAGCCTGTACTTTGCCATCAGTGGCAGACGGCAAAGAACCTGCCATCTAGTGACGTGTAGATGACATCATAAGGCGGACGGCAAAGACCAAAGGCTCTTTGCCGTCTGCGGTGGACGGCAAAGGTCTGCCGTTAGCCACTTAACGGACTGACAGCGCAATTTTTGCCGTCCGCCCTCTTTGCCGTCTGCCGCAGACGGCAAAGAGACTTTGCCGTCCGCCGCCAGGAAGCAGACGGCAAAGCAGCTGTTTACCGTAGCCTTCTTTGCCGGAGCCTTTTGCCGTCCGCGGCTGACGGCAAAGGTCTTTGCCGTCCGCCTTTCGAGCCTTTGCCGTCCGCCATGGCAGACGGCAAAGTAGCTGTTTCCTGTAGTGTACAGGTATCTTTGAAGTTTTGGATGAACCGGGCTTTCAGCTCAGCCCAAGACCCAATGGAGTTCGGTGGTCGCCCTTTCAACCACGTGCGGGCAGTTCCATCTAACATCATGGTGAAGTACTTGGCCATGGCCGCCTCACTGACCTCCAGCAGTTCCATAGCCATCTCATAACTCTCAATCCAGGCCGCGGGTTGTAAGTCAGTTGTATAGTTAGGCACCTTCCTAGGGCCCTTGAAGTCCTTAGGTAGACGTTCATTACGGATAGCTGGCACCAAGCAAGGGACACCCCCGGTCCTGGTAGGGATACCTACATCAACGGAAATCGTCGGATAAGCCGGGGGGGTCTGGTAAGCCGTTAATTGAGGCACTTGCTCCGCCTCTTGGCGCGCTCGGTCCTGGTCTGCTTCGTAAAGGGCTCCATTATGAGCCGGGCCATGGCCAGGGGGCGGGTCATGGCGTCGGACATTGCTTGAGCCGGTTGCTGAGACCACGTGCCGGCTGTAACTCGGGCTCTGACCTGGACGAGGGGTCGAGTGGATCCTATCCCGGCTGTAGGAGTACGCCTCTTGCTGTGCCAGTGCCGTCTGTAGGAGTTCCCTGACCCGGCGGGTCTCGATGGCCGTCGGAGAGTCGCCGTTAACGGGGAGAGCCGCCAGCCATGCTGCCGCAGCTACCATGTTCTCCAGCGGGTTATTGTAATGTCCCGGTGGTATTGGCACATACTGAGGCGGGGCAGGGGGCACCTGGGGAGGCCCCATCACTTGCGGCTGAGTAAGGGGTCCAGACCCGGGCGCTATGCCCCCTGGCGGGTTACTAGACGCTGCACCTGGCGTGTTGAAGAGGTTGCGTGGATCGTAAACCGGTGGGTGTCGAGACTGGGCCTTTTGATGCCTCCTTCTCATGACCTCATTGGCCGCGTTCTGATCCATCGTGAGTTGGAAGGACTGCGCCTGAATCAGCTGAGTCCGGGCATTGAGAGCCGCCCGCTCCGCAGCCAGCCTGATTCCTTCCGCTGCGAGATCCTCTTTAGCCTTTATCAGATCCAATTTCAACTGTGCCACCTCCGCATCATGTTGGGCTTGATCCGCCGGGTCAACCGTGGCGGTTAACAGGGCCGTCATCTTGTCCGTGAGATCCATCAGCACCTGAGCCGGAGAAGGCACCGGGTTTCCCGACCCAGCAGCGGGGTTCTGAACAGGCTGTGCCCCAGCCATAAAGACTCCAACCTGACTTGGCGGCTCAAAAAGGTCCGGAATACTGTCGCCATCGGAACAACCCATGAGCCTGCCATCTTGAAGTTGGTACAACGAGTTTGACTCATCGGTGGCCGACTCGCCGTCAGAGCCGGCGGCCGCCTCATCACCAGACCCAGATGGATCAGAGGGTCCTCCATGGATGCATGCCACAAACGCGCGCTTTAGGGCAGGCCGGGCCCAGGCGGGTCGTGCGCGCCGAGCCGTTTCGATGAGATCGGCGCAGAGATCCGGCTCAGGGCCCGGCTCACCAATCTTGCCGATGAAGACATGAATTCCGCCGAAGGGGACCCGGTACCCGTACTCAACTGAGCCGGCGTCGGGGCCCCAGTCTGCATCGTCGATGTAGAGCTTGCCGTGACGACTCTTGGTCATCTGGCCCACAGCGTATCCCTTGAGCCCTTCGAAGCTGCCCTTCAAGAACTCAAATCCACCGTGCGCTGGCCCCACGGTGGGCGCCAACTGTCGTGGAATTGTCACGGTAGATGTCCTCGAGCTAGGACTTAGTCGTGGAGCCATCGCAGCTAGGAAGCTTGAAGGGGTTATGCGGGACAAGGGACGCGAGGGTTTATACTGGTTCGGCCCCTTACGGTGAAGGTAAAAGCCTACGTCCAGTTTGTGGTGGTATTGATTAGGGTTACGATCACCAGGGAGCTAAACAGCTATGCCCGGCTCTCGATGAGATTGTTGTCGTCCTTAAACCGCTGCCGGGTCGTCCCTTTATATAGGGAGGCTGACGCCCAGCAGCCCTTAGAGTCCCGGCCGGCTCATAAGAGTGTCCGGCTCGGACTCTCAACTATACTTGCCTTACACTACAAGTTCTACAATAATAAAGACTGTAACTACAGGCTTTTAGCCATATCCGGGTCTCAGCCCATCTCCGGCCCATCGTCTTGAAACTTGGCTCCGGGCTTCTGGTCCCGACCGTACGAGTAACCCGGCCCCTCCTAGCGGGTGACTCTAAGGTCTATATCCTCAACAATATCTATTTGCACAAATACCTCGACGCTTTCCAATCGTTAATACATAAAGCCCGATAAGCATGTCTTGGGTTGGTATGCAAATAAGATCCCCAATAGCGGGAGATAAGACATTCATATGAGAAAATATAAGTAAACGGGCTTCTGACTGAGCTTCCAAGGATAAAGGTAGATGAACAGCCATTTGATCTCCATCGAAGTCCGCATTGAAACCATTACACACTAATGGGTGTAAAGAAATAGTACGCCCCTCTACTAAAGTGGGTTGAAAGGCATGTATGCCTAATCTATGCAGGGTAGGTGCTCTATTTAACAGTACAGGATGTCCCCGCATAACTTCTTGAAGTATTTCCCATACAATGGATTCTTTTTCCCAAATTTTCCTTTTAGCAATCCTTACATTAGAAGTGGCGTCTTTCGTGATTAAATCGCGAATTACAAATAGCTGAAAAAGCTTTATTGCTATCTGTAGAGGTAATCCACATTGATGTAATGAAAGCGAAGGACCCACAACAATGACAGAACGCCCCGAGTAATCGACCCGTTTCCCAAGCAGAGTCTCGCAAAACCTTCCCTCTATACCTTCAATTACATCTGAAAGTGATTTGTATACTTTATTGTGACCATCCCGCGTCGGTTGCCCGCGGGACCCACTATCAAGAAGTGTATCCACGGCTTCTTGTACCAATTTTTCTTGGCACATTACTAAATCTGCTGGCGCTAATTCACTTCTTTTTAATAGATAGGCAAGATTGTTGTTCCGACGGATAACTCTCTTATAATTTCATTAATGTCTGAAGTCACTACTTTATCTGCAGACCTATAAACAATAGGACTCAATTCGGGAGGAAGAACCGGTAATAAGCACAAAACCATCCATTCTGGTTCTACATTTGTTTGAATAAAATGTTTCGCCAATTGCATGCGTCTAATCAAAAAAACTTTTCTTATTCGTCTTTTTCTATCTTCCCACTCATCTCCACTATACCCCTCGTCTTCTAATTCCTTCCATTCGACCAAAGAATTCTCTATAATAATTCGCAAATCCAAATCTGCTAATTGTTCTCTAATAGCACCTGCTCCTGTCGCAATTTCCCGATTTTGAAATGTTGCAAAGCCTGGGGTAGAAAAAAGGGAGAAATGTTGTGGTTACAGGATGCAATTTCCTCTTCGAATAAACCTCGTAATCGTAAAAAAGTGGGGTTTTTAGTGTTGGGCCTAGCAAAAGAGAAATCGTCGTATACTAGGCCCTCCAACTTATTAAGAGGTTTATCTAAAATATTCGCGATATAACTAGGAAGACCTTTCAAATACCACACATGAGTCACGGGACATGCGAGTTTGATGTATCCAATTTGATATCTTCGTATCTGAGAATCCACAAATTCTACCCCGCATTTTTGGCAAAATCGTTCATCTTCGTTTTCAGCTCCACTCGCTCGAGAATTGCCACAAGCGCAAATCCCGCTTTTTATGGGTCCAAAGATTCTTTCGCAAAACAATCCATCTTTTTCTGGTTTATCGGTTTTATAATGAAAAGTAGAGGGCCTTGTGACTTCGCCAACGACTTCTCCATTAGGTAGGTTTTTGTTAGCCCAAGCCTTTATTTGTTAAGGGGAAACGAGTCCAATTTGAAGTTGTTGATGTTTATATTGTTCAATCATAAAATAGAAATAAGAAAATAATATATATTTATTCCGATCAAACTTCCTCCCTATTAACTTGGAAGTTCTTTTCAGATACAAGGAAATGATTCAGTTCTAGAGCCAAAGATCGTAGTTCTCGAACGAGCACTCGAAAAGATTCTGGAGGATCCTCATGATTAGGTATTCTTTTTCCCCAGATCGTAGCATTAAGTATTTCTTGGTGAGCTATAAGATGGTCAGATTTATAAGTAAGTATATCTTGTAAAATATGAGCAACACCAAATCCTTCTAAAGCCCAAACTTCCATTTCTCCTACTCGTTGTCCCCCTTGCTTGGCTCTTCCTCTAACCGGTTGTTGTGTAACAAGTGAGTACGGCCCAGTAGAACGCCCATGAATTTTCTCATCAACTTGATGAATTAATTTTAAGATATAGGACTTCCCTATTAGAACAGGTTGCTCAAAGGGGTCGCCTGTTCTTCCATCAAATATTCTGCTTTTTCCCGGGTACTCGGGTTCAAATACCCATGGATTTTTTGTTTCTTTAATGGCTTCATATAATTCTGAAAACACAAGTTTTCTTGAAGCCTCTTGCTCATATCTCTCATCAAAGGGTGCTATTCTATAATGTTTCTTTAGCAGATCCCCCGCTAATCCGAGCGAGCTTTCAAATATTTGTCCCACATTCATTCGGGAGGGTACTCCTAAGGGATTGAAGACCATATCAACGGGTGTTCCATCTTGCAAATAGGGCATATCTTGCCTAGGCAAAATTTTGGAAATGATCCCTTTATTCCCATGTCTTCCGGCTACTTTATCCCCAACTTTGATTTCACGTTTCTGTAAAATATATACACGAACCATTATGTCGAGCGGGTCCCTTTGGATCCATTTCACATCGATAACGCGCCCTCTTCCACCTATAGGTAATTTCAGAGAAGGTTTTTTTGAAGTGGAAACCTCAAGGCCAAATATGGCCCGTAATAATCCAGCTTCCGCGATATAAGATGATTCGCTCGCTATCTGAGGCGTTAATTTACCTACTAAAATATCACCAGTTTCTACCCAGGATCCCAACCTAACAACTCCATTTTTGTCCAAATTGCGGAGTAAATGTTCTTCTAGATGTGGTATTTCTTTAGTGATTTTTTCAGCGGAGCCCTGGCTTGTCGTATCCGTCTGAATTTCATATTTCCGGATGTGAAAAGAGGTATGAATATCTTCATATACCAAACGTTTGCTAATTAGTACCGCGTCTTCAAAGTTGTAACCTTCCCATGGCATATAAGCTACTAATACGTTTTTTCCTAAAGCAATTTCGCCCCCAACTGTAGCAGCTCCTTCTGCTAAAATTTGTCCTTTTTTAATGGATTTACCCCGCGGAACCCAGGGTTTTTGGTGCATACAAGTATTTTTGTTAGAGCGACGGTGGTTAACTAAAGGAATACTTATAGTCTTCCCACTACTTGATAAAAGTATCTTATGACTATCAATAGAAATGATCTTTCCCTCGCGTTCGGCTATAATGGAAACCCTTGAATCTAGAGCTGTTTGGCGTTCCAATCCAGTTCCAACAATGCATTTCTTGGACCGAGAAAGCGGAACTGCTTGGCGCTGCATATTAGAACTCATTAAAGCCTGATTCGCATCATTGTGCTCAATAAAAGGAATGAGAGAACCCCCAATAGAAAAATATTGGAAAGGAAAAATACTTCTAACATGAATCTGTTCCCATGCAATAGTCAAGAATTCTTGACGGTATCTAGCCGGAACAACCTGTTCTTCCTGAATACCTTTATTCAAGGACAAAGAATTTCCTGCTGCTATCATATAATATTCATCTCTATTTGGTGATAGATAAACCACCTGTCTCTGTTTTTTTCTTTTGCTTTCTCAGCAGATATTTCATAAAACGGACTCTCTATGGATCCCCACAAGTGATCAATTCTTGCATGAATTGCTAAGGATCCAGTACGTCCAACATTGATTCCTTCAGACGTGTCAATTGCACAAATACGCCCATAGTGACTCGGATGAATATCTCGCCTCCGAAAACTTGTGGTTCTCCCCGTCAACCCTCCAGGACCTAAACAACTCACTTTTCGCCCATGAACAGTTTGTGTCAACGGATTCGTTTGATGAAAAACTTGAGATAACGGGTATGTGCCAGAAAAGGTCTCATAAGTAGTTATTAATAAAATTGAAGTTGAAGTTGGAGTTACCAAAGTTTGGGGAGTCGGTTTCGATTGACGTATGAATACTTTACGAATAGTTTTTTGAACTGCATGTTGTAAACGACCAAGAGCCAATCCGAATTGATCTTGTAACAGGTCCGCAACCGAACGAATACGTTTATTTTTCAAGTGATTTATATCGTCATCGTCAAGCATACCAGTTCCAAATTTCATTCCAATCAAATGATCCGTAGCGGCCAATACATCTCGTGGTAACAAGAATGTATTGTTCTGAGGTATATCAAGATTAAGTCCCCGATTCATATTTCGTCGACCAATCCTTCCTAATTCGCATTTTTGTTGAAAAAATTTCTTTTGTAATTCCTCGCATAAGGACTCCGAAAATACCAGGTCCCCACGTACACAAGCAAATTGTTGATAAAACTCCAAAATAGCTTTTTTTGACTCAATCCTCTTCTTCTCCTTAGCATTCGGGAAAGACAAGAAAATTTCAGGGTAGGAAACATTATCTAGAATTTCTCTTAGATTCGAACCCATAGCTGATGATAGAACTAGAATAGATATCTTTTGTTTTCTACTCACGCGAGCCCATAGCCTTTCTTTTTTATGAATTGCTAATTCCGATCTCCCCCCCCCCCCTCCAATCTGATATTATAGTGCCAGTGTAGATAGAAATTCCATTATGATCTAATTCCGAGCGGTAGTAAATACTAGGACTTAGCAATATTTGATTGATCACACTTCGGTATATTCCATTTATAATAAAGGTTCCTAAGGAATTCATTATAGGAATGTTTCCGATAGAAATGGTTTGCTTTTGCACATCGAAACCAAAAATTAATCTCGCAGATACATATAATTCGGAAGAATAGGTGAGTGATTCATACACAGCATCTCTTTCTTTTATCGAGGGTTCTAGCAATTGATATCCTTTCGCAAATAATTGAAATGCAATTTTGTGATCTGGATCTTTAATTGTTGGAAACTTGTCAAGTTCTTCAGCCAATGCTTGATTAACGAACCTACAAAATCCCTCGAATTGGATCTGACTAAATCCGGGTATTGTGGACATTCCCTCGTTTCCATTCTGGAGCATCTTAATCTTAAGTTTCCTGTTTATCAAAGAAAATATTCCATTATGAGCTCACTCTTCATCAATCCCTCTGGATCGATCTAGCAATCATGGAATCTATATTTTGTTTACTGAATCACATGAAATTCTAGGGAACTCCACATACGTATTTCATATATGTATTTCATACATATGAATAGAGACCATTTGGACGAAAGTTCGAGTTTGCCTGGGGTACAAATGAAATGAAAATGAATTGATAAAACATTCCTAAAAAATTTCTTCCACTTATACTTTATGTTATGATATGCTAATCAGATTGGATGGCACAGATTTCTCATTTTATCTCCTTTCTATGACTGTAATAAAGCTGTAATATAATATACTAGAAAGTTTGACTTTACTTCGATTTAGAATAGCGTGCTTACTTTAATTTCTCAAAATAATTTGAGGGTTCTTTTTTATTTCGGATCGGAGTAGTATAATTGCTAGAAAATCAGTATTTCATTGTGGAATTCTAAAATAAAGTAAGTCCCTTTTTTAAGTACATGCCAATCTAGTTATCCACCTCTCCCCATATCCATGCTTTTCTTTTATCGTAATTTCACTTGGGTAGGCCAAGATAGTCAGGTTATACTCTATATCAGAGCAAATTCCCTTTTTTATTCAAGATATTTAATTTAATACTTTGAAAAATTAAAGCATGATTCCCCATAGAGATATGTACATAAAGGGGATCTTTGGATAATAATGTTGTTCGGACCAAAAGTTTACCTATACACGGATTAAGCATAAAGCCATAATATTTTATTATGCCATTGAAGGGGGGAGATAATACCGATTTAAGAGTAGTTCACTACTGCAATAAAAAAAGGAGAATTCTAGTTAACGGTTCAAATTTATTCTGAATTTTGCAGCCTGTGAATAGAAATCCACTTTTTCTTCTTTTTCATCTCAATAGAAAGAAATGGGAAGTTTTATTGTGTTAACAATATATGTTTTAAGATAGAATCTATCGAGGAGAATAATAGAAATTGGATCAAAAAAAGTAGGAATAGATTTTTTGAAAAAGATTGGAAAAAAGTAAGCAGAATTATATTCAAAATAAAAGGGGCTTTTCATAAGAAAACGTGGATGAATACTTGCTGTTTTCTAGATTTTTTATCGGATTTTTTGGCGGCATGGCCAAGCGGTAAGGCAGGGACTGCAAATCCTTTATCCCCACTTCAAATCTGGGTGCCGCCTGATCAATTTATAGTGTTGATCGAATTCGATAAATTTTTACTTCGCAAAAGTTCGGTCAAGAGAGTAATTGGGCCTGTCGATACTGGGTTTAGAGAAACCATACCATAGTTCTATCCTCAAACTAGGGTTAGGGTTTGTTTTGACGGTAGTGACCAAAATGGTTATCAATAGGGGTGAGGTAGTGTTTCCTTGTTCTTTTATTATATGAATTTGAATTGGTTCTTAATTGAGATTCGATTTGATAATTTTAAAATTCGAGGATAAGATGTCAGAAATCTTGGTATCCAAAGAAAGGTCCCTAAGGGGCATTCTTTTTTTTCAATCTAAGATTCAAGAAGGGACTCCAACAAAGAATATCAAGACTTACTAATTATTATACATTTTTTTATCGTACATCTTATGTTACCTACATACACTAAAGTAAGGACTACTTAATTCTAACGAGAATCAGATTAAATAGGTCGATCAAAAATCAATTTAGGAGTTGTGTTATGGATAAAATCTCTTCATTCTTTCATAGAATGATACAAAGCAAGGCTGCAGGGTTTAGGTCAAAAATAAACATTAGGTAAGGTAGGTATCCAATAAATATTTATCTATCGATAATTTTATGGTATATTCGCGCGTCCTTTGCTTAAAAAAGAGTAACAAAAGGAATAAAAAATCTTCCTATTCCCGCTTCTTCTATTCAGGACATCATTCCCGTACTCTTTCTTTTTTAAGGAAAAAGGGCTATAGTATCGTATTTTTAATGCTCTCTAATTCTACCAGAATTCCTATAAGAATTTGTTAGGAGTAAATTCCTTGAACTGATTGATCCATGGCCTTAGGGAGGAATCCCTTTTTGACTCTGTACCCTTGATTCCACTATGATTATTGATCAATAGTAGAATAATCCCTTCATAGAAATAGGAGACATAATTTAGATGGATATAGTAAGTCTCGCTTGGGCTGCTTTAATGGTAGTCTTTACATTTTCTCTTTCACTAGTAGTATGGGGAAGGAGTGGACTCTAGGGATACTACTAATTGATTAAGTAATCAAATTGTTGTATCAATTCTTTTCTTTAATGGATCATTTTGCATTAATAATTTTGTCAAACGTTATTCTTTAATCTTTTTCTTTAGTTTTGTTTCACTCCTGTAAGAAACTCTTGTATTGTAAGTTGTAATGTAAGAAAGAGCCATTATACCAATTCAGAATTTCTACTAGAAATGATGAATGGTTAAAAAAATTCTTAATATTATTTTTCTTTCCTTCCATGGATTCTTTGGTCAAGAATTGTCTTAGATTTCTTTATTTTGACCTGATTGAAATTAAGTGGATGCAATGAAAAAAGAAATTGAATTAGACTACTTAACTATTTCAATCTACTAATCTATTCTATGTAGATTCAAAGATAATATAATAGAAAGAACCTAAAGTGTCGTAGAAAAAACTATATGTAGTTCTTTCTACCACAGTTTAAGATTCCAACCAGATCCTTCCATTTAAGACTTGGATTTTTTTATTTAATCCCTTTTTAATTTCTTCAATGATTAATTGGAATTCCAATTAATTATTTTGGCTGACTGTTTTTACATAAATAATAAGTAAAAAAGAAGTAGGAACTAGAATGAACAGTGTAGTAGCAATAAATGCGAGAATATTGACTTCCATAAACTCTTTATTTTTTATTTTCACAATAACTCGGGATGTAATCCCATGGAGAGGAAAAAGGGGTATCTTGTAAATTCAAGGGTAGGGCTTGCATTCTGATAATACTGAATCAATTCAATATTATGAATATCGGATCTATCAAATCAATTCATGGATGAGAGTTATATAATATAACATAGGAAGATCCTCTATCCACTCTAAGACCAAAATGGGTTTTTTGATTGGATTAGGAATTCCCTCTTTTTTAATCCTTTTCTACTTTTTCTTTTCTATATGTCTAACCCACGAGCTTTCTTAATCTTATACTTTCTTAATCTTATACAATTTCCCTTCCTTTTTCTTATAGTTATACATACAATTGTGTATGTATTATATGACCAACTTTCTATGGATCACATAGACATCCAAATAAGCAGTAGAAGTGAGATGGGGAAAAGAGGTCTGAAATAAAAAGGGAATACGATTTATGTATGGATTCCGGTAAAATACCGGTACTCTATTCCATAAGAGTGGAATAGGAAATTAAGATGAGGATGGTATCATCATAAAGAAAGATAGAGTAATATAATATCCTAAATTCTACTAATCCACATATCGTATGTGTGTCTTTTTTTATCTTTATCGATCGGGAGTAGTGAAAAAAATATTCCTATATGCCTTCCCTCCCTCTTTAATGAGAGATGCAAAATAAAAAAGTGAAGTAAGGGTGCCCTGTGGGTATTTGATCTTGCTCCCTGCCCCTTTCTTTTCATGGAAAAAGGAAATATCAATTTCTCCATTCATTGAACCCTAGTTCGGGACTGACGGGGCTCGAACCCGCAGCTTCCGCCTTGACAGGGCGGTGCTCTGACCAATTGAACTACAATCCCCGCTGGGTGTATGGCATACCCATTCTTAAATATAACCATAAGAAGATTCGATTCGTCTTTCGTACTCTAAGAAATAGACGAATCATATACTACATACCCACATATTACATTATACGTGGGTATAGTGAGAGTGACATAACTAGTATGTCGTGATTTTTTATCACTAAAAATGGATAATAATCCAGCCTTCAATAAGAAAAACTCTTCTGTTTGTAAGAAAGGAATGAGAGAGATATGGATTAGAAAAAAAATTCCCTTTTTTCTTTATCTTTTATTTCTATAGATCAGACGTTTTATTTTATGGAAGAAAAACAAAAGGATTTAGTTCATACTCACGAAGCCCTAGATTTTTGGTTTGGGCCGAGCTAGAATTGAACCAACGTAGACATTGTCAACGAATTTACAGTCCGTCCCCATTAACCACTCGGGCATCGACCCAGGAAGAATTTATCCTAGGGTTTTTGCTAATCTATGATTAACCACCTTTCATAATACTCCCTACCCCCAGGGGAAGTCGAATCCCCGCTGCCTCCTTGAAAGAGAGATGTCCTGAACCACTAGACGATAGGGGCATCACTAGACGATAGGGCCATATACAACCGCTCATGATTATACTATAATCATAGTATGAGCAGTTTTTTGGGATTGTCAATATACTCAAAAAGTATAAATAGAAAAGAGATTTTCCAACTTTTCTGTTATGCTTTCATCTAGGATTTTTTTAGTTGATCATTATAGATTAATTCTACGTGCTTCATTTAGTGTTTAGACCAAAAATGCATCCATCCCGCTCTAAGTCATAAAATTCTCTAAAAATATAGAGAAAGTTTCAAAAACAAAAAAAAGTGAATCAATTTAGTAGAAAAGTACTCTATCACATTCGAACCAACGACTTACGTCTTAGCACGAGATTACTCTACCACTAATTTAAAAAGCCCTTTATCAGATTTGAACCGATGACTTATTCCTTACCATGGCATTACTCTACCACTGAGTTAAAAGGGCTTTTTATTTAATTCAAAAATTAGCCACTTGGATTTCCCATTATGGGTCTACTACATAATGTACATATTATATATATAATATATAGAGATAGAGAGAGAAACATTATGTAGAGATTGTATATGTATATATCGATATCTTGAGAGCTCAAAATAAAAATAATAAAAAAACATACCCTACATAACATATCCAACTCTTCTTGGTTTAGGGTTTGCCGTTTCCGAAGACTAGTAAAATAGGCGGATTCTGGAACCCCAAGGATTCAACGGTATATGGATATGGAAAATATAAGATTTCCGATCCTAGCGGGAAAAGGCGGGGAACAGATACCCAATAGGATATAGGATCCTTGGGAGAAACTTTTCGTAATGGCCTGGACCTCTATGCTATTTTTTATGTGTTCTTAGTTCTATTGAACTTTTTTCATTCTTTTAAACAAGAATCTAATAAACTAGAATTGAGTCAGTGGAAAAAAGGAGAGAGAGGAAAGTGTTAAATGGAGAGAGTCGACTAATCAGAGACTTTTAGGATCTTCTTTACATCAGGTAAATCTGTCGGCCCTGTCCGTTTTTTTCTTTAAGTTACGACTCTTTGCTGCTTACTTCTATCAAGCCATAGGGAAAGTCTATGATGAATTTGGAAAACTCATCTCACTCTTACTCTATCACTCGGACTTAATGGGGGAAGAAAACATCTTCCATAATTTCTTTTTTGTTCAATTCTGGACAAAAAAGAAAAGGAAAAAAGGAATTTATAGGGACAGTGTTACCCCCTATATCCTCTAGTTTATATTGTAGGAATAATAAAACAATTTAGCAGTCTGACACACTTACGTCCTTGAAAAGTAAATAGTTATTATTGTAGTCGTAACCATAGAATAGGATCCTAATCAAAATAAATACATTTGGTTAAGGCGCTATTAGCATGGTAAGAAAAGATTTTTTTTTACAGACCAGAGGGGCTATCTAAATCCTAAAGTAAAGGCGAGCGATCGAAGTAGAAGTACCAACGGCTCAGTGTCATGAACCTTCTCCATCTGATTCAATAGGGGGGAATTAGCCTTCTTGTCAAATGGCTATCCTTGACAAAGGGTACCATTTATACCATAATCTACAATGTAGCGGGTATAGTTTAGTGGTAAAAGTGTGATTCGTTCTATTAATAACTGAATTTGAAATGATATACTTAAGGCATCCTTAAGTTTTTTATTTTTATATTCCGATGAAAACTTTAGTTCTTATAAAGGATTAAATCCTTTTCCTCTCAATAGCATATTGAGGAAGAATATACATTCTGGCGATTTGTATCCAAAGACTAATTTAAATTGCATCCAAAATAAAAATAGGATTATGAGTACAGAGTCGCGAAGCATAATTTTGCATTGGATTAAGTATTCCTATTTTGAAAATATGAGTAAAGGATCTATGGATGAAGATACAAAAAAGTTGATTTCCAATCGTAACTAAATCTTCTTAAAATTAGGAATAAGGAAGCCAAATAGCTAAAAAAACGATAGTTTTGGTTTACTAGAACCATCCGCATATTGTTTCAGCTCGGTGGAAACCCAATTCTTTTCCTCAGGATCTCTTGAATGAAATTAGGGAACGAAGTAAGTAGATTAGATGGATTTAGATAGAATTTCTATCTCCTACTCTATAAGGATCATCTAGAAAGCGGAGAGCTTTGGTTCCATTCAAATAGAAAAGCTGACATAGATGTTAAGTGGTGAGAATATCCATAAAGGAGCCGAATGAAATCAAAATTTCATCTTCGGTTTTGAATTAGAGACATTAAAAATAATCAACCAACGTCGACTATAACCCCTAGCCTTCCAAGCTAACAATGCGGGTTCGATTCCCGCTACCCGCTCCATTCTGTATAAAAGGAGTATTATATTTGTCTAGACATGTTAGAGGCTTGTATTCAAGCCTTTTTTGTCCACCAGTTTCTGGTACTCTAGAGCGGAGTAGAGCAGTTTGGTAGCTCACGAGGCTCATAACCTTGAGGTCACGGGTTCGATTCCCGTCTCCGCACTTAGCAGTCTGTATAAAAGGACTATTCTATTTCTCTAGATATGGTAGAGGGAAGTATCCATCCCTATTTTATTCATTAGTTCCCGGCCCTAGAGGGCAAAATTGAGAAGTTTGCGAAGTCACTTGCCTTCAGAAAAAGAAGGCGCAAGGCTTCTCCCTACCCTGCAGAAAATAAAAATGAAACGAAAGGGACAGTCTACCTCTCCCTTCCCTTTAAAAAAAGTTTGCCTGTTGTTTGTCTCAGTTAATACCCAATCTTTGGAGCTCTGTTGGCGAGTTCTATTTCTGCCTCCGGAGCGCCCTCTTTTTTTAGGTGGGATGCAAAGGAAGGGTAAGATAGTAAGGGATACGGCACTAGACTAACACCTAATGAATACTTAATTTAATATAAGTAGTTAAACAGTTAACTAGACTAAACTTTTTATCATAGTACTTTGATAAATTAAGCAGGCGAGCGGCGGGAATCGAACCCGTATCTTCTCCTTGGCAAGGAGATATTTTACCATTGAACTACGCTTGCTACAGTATATATTTTATAGCGTATATCCGCCTGGGTCGACCTTCTATGTCTGGGTCGACCGTTTCAAGTCATTTTCTATTATATTAGAGTTTTCGTTTTTTATTATCTGTCAATGAATATTCTAATCGGAATGGAATTTCATAATACCAAAAGAGAAGAGCTAGCAATTCGGAATGCAAATTGCATTTTAATACGTCTCACTATTCTAATTTTTTAGAAGAAATGGCCTTTATTATTTCTTTTTTATGGGGTTAATAAATATTAACCAAATTTGATTTAAGAAATGAGAGAATTCAGAATAGCTACGAGAATGACTAGTCCAATCCATAATGATGTACCGGAAAATACAACATTTTTATTATTTGACCAACCATCAGGAGAAGCAAATACAAGCGGTACACTAATTACTAAGACTGAGGAAGTCGCAATTAATGCAAAAACAGCTAATTGGAAAGCAATAGTCATATGTCTAATCCTCCAAGCTACCATCAAATAAAGTTGACTACATATTTGATCCCTCACTTAAACCAAAATTGTAAAAAAAATACAAGAAGTAGGAGGGGTTTAATCATGAATCCATTGATTCTTCTCTTTAATTCAAATTTATTACTTAAACCGCTTTTTTATTTGGATATGGGGGTGAGAAGAGATTATTTACTCTTTATTTCACAAGCGGGTATAGCGGATCCTGTATCTGTGTATACAGTATAGAGATATATCGAAAAGGAACTTGTATCTGATATCTTTCTAGAGGCTAATAAATCTTTTTTTATATGGCTATGTTCTATTTGTAGGAGTAAAATAAGGATTAGGCTGTGGAGAGATGGCTGAGTGGTTGATACCTCCGGTCTTGAAAACTGGTATAGTTTTAGGAACTATCGAGGGTTCGAATCCCTCTCTCTCCTTTTGCTTATTGAATACATTTTTTTCTTTCCTTTTTTTCTTTCCCTTATCTTTCTTTCATAAAAAGGAATGGATGGCTCGGCTAGATGGAATAACCGAGCCAGAACAGAAAAAAGTAGAACAGGTATAAATAAGAAAATCTTAGTTAAGAGGGTTCATGTAAAGAACAGGTTCCAAATCACGATCGATTCCCTTTTCAAAACCTGCAGCAGCAGCTCGGGCTCTTCCTGCATGCCATAAATGGCCCACAAAAAAGAAGAATCCTAGAACAAAATGAGAAGTTGATAACCAACTTCTAGGAGAGACATAATTAACTGCATTGATCTCGGTAGCTACGCCACCCACAGAATTTAAAGAGCCTAAAGGAGCGTGGTTCATATATTCTGCTGAGCATCGTTCTTGCCAAGGTTGTATGTCTTTTTTCAACCTACTCAAGTCCAAACCGTTGGGGCCCCTTAGAGGTTCTAACCATGGAGCACGAATGTCCCAAAAACGCATAGTTTCCCCTCCAAAGATAACCTCCCCAGTTGGGGAACGCATTAGATATTTACCTAAACCTGTGGGTCCTTGAGCGGATCCCACATTAGCTCCAAGACGCTCGTCTCTAACTTGAAAAGTAAATGCTTGAGCTTGAGAAGCTTCTGGCCCGGTGGGTCCATAAAACTCACTCGGATAAGCTGTATTATTGAACCATACAAAACAACAAGTGATAAAACCAAAGACAGATAAAGCAGCTAAACTATAAGACAAGTAAGCTTCTCCAGACCATACAAATGCACGGCGAGCCCATGCGAAGGGTTTGGTTAAAATATGCCAAATTCGGCCAAATACACAAATAAAACCCAACCTGTAGCGACCAGACCTCAAACAGTCTGTGCTGCTGTGCACCAGTGTCATCCCTGGATCTGTAATGCTGACACGCACAGTACAAATGGAGGATTTATAACAGAGTAGCAATCACACACTTATTACAACGAATATCTTAAAAGAGAATAAGTATGATAAATATGGCTTAAGGCCATCTAATATGATAACAGCGGAAGACTTGAAAGATAAGTGAGTCCATCAACTCCAACGGCATCACTGAGTATAAGACCACGACCTAAAGGCACCTTACTCGTCGTCTGAAAAGTCTGCAACATGAAACGTTGCAGCCCGAAAACGGGTCAGCACATGGAATATGCTGGCAATGTAACACATAGAGAGTAATGAACATAATAATACTATACTACATGCATATATGGCTGGTAGAAAGCTCTATGGTTACAGTTTTGCGAAAAGCCAGTTTTTCCCTACTACAAAGGAATAAATTTTATTTAACTATCATGGTGGTTGTTAAACATTGAGATGGTTGACAGCATCTCAATCCCAATTAAGTATCATCATTAACCCAACAATATTAATTAAAGTAACATGGTGATGAGATTCACATGATAATCCAAGTACTAGATACTCAAGATGTCCATAACCGGGGACACGGCTAACCATGATTAGTTTATACACTCTGCAGAGGTTTGTGCACTTTTCCCACAAGACTCGATCGCCTCCGCTGGATTCTCGCACTACATGATGTTTGAGAAACGGATGACCGAGACATAGTCTTTCAGAAGCGTTTGCACCTTACGATGTGATAGACCGTACCACCTACATCCCCTACATCTGCTAGTCTACCACTGTAAGAGTTCACACAACTTAATCAACTATGCTAGAGCCCATAATAGCTTGCGGCTGCACACGGAAGTTTCTAGCATGAAAAATCTCATGATCCCTTTGAACCTGGGTGGCGGTCCAAAAGAAAAACAGGCAATCCTGGAATACCCAGGTACCTCAATCCACCCAGATGTGAGTTTTAGTTGCCACCTTAAGTAAACCATTAATTAAAAATCTCACATCTGTAGTGAATATCTCTCAAACCCAATCCACGTCTACAAGCATAGCATAGCAATATAAGCAAACGTAGAAGTAACTCCCAAGGGTTTGATAATGGAACACGTGATAGGTACTACCTCATCTACTTCCCAATTCCCACAGTTTAATTAGATCCTAACCATGCAATTGTTTGAGGATTGATCTAATGCAATAAAACTGGGTAGTAAAAGAGGTATGATCAAAGTAGCAAGCGGCGCACTCCGGGGACGGGGTGAGGGAGAGGCGGCGGGGTAGGGGCGTATATAAGGAGGGGGGGGCCTGCCTTGGGGAGGGGGCGACGGGCGGCGGCGGGTCTCGTCCCCGATCGGGTCTCAGCGGCGCCGGTCTCCAGGAGGGAGACGGCTCGCGGGCGGGCTGGGCCGCGCGGCTGGGGTTCGGCCCAGTCGGCGCTCGGCGTTTTTTTTAAATAGTTTCGCCGAATCTAAAAAAATCGCAGAAAAATAAATAAAAATCCAAAAATGCTAAAACAATTTTTTCCCGTCTAACTAAAATAATTAGAACGAGATGAACATTTTCTTGGCCCAAAAATGTAGTTTTGAAAACGTGCAAATTTTTTAATGCAATTAAAATTGCCAATAAAATTCGAATAAAATCCAATATTTGATTTTAATATTTTTCCTCCAATATTTCAATTATTTTGGAGAAGTCATATTTTCTCCTCTCATTTATTTTAATACGAAATATTTTTCGGAGAGAAAAATAATTAAAAACAAAAATAAAAATCCTTGTTTCATTATTTGATAAAAATCAAATATGAAAATCGAGAAAATCCCCAACTCTCTCCGAGGGTCCTTGAGTTGCTTAGGATTTTTTGAGGATTTGCCGAAAATGCAAATAAATATGCTATGCAATGATGATCTAATGTATAACATTCCAAATTGAAAATTTGGGATGTTACACAACCATACATGCCCACCAATTATATCTTCTAAATCATCTACACTAAAAATCCACCCTTCTCCACCAAAAGGATATTTCAGTAAATAACCAAATATAACACTGGGACTAAGGGTCAAATTGGTAGTTTTTCTTACATCTCCCCCCCCCGGGGGGCCCAGGTATCATATACACCGCCAAAATAAAGAGCCTTGAGTACTAGAAGAAAAGCACCTAGACCTAACAAAATTAAGTGAATACCCAAAATTGTAGTCTTTTTATTTCTATCTTTCCAGGCATAACCAAAGAATGGAAAAGATTCCTCAAGAGTCTTGGGTCCCAGAAGCGCGTGATAAATGCCACCGAAGCCTAAGACTACGGAGGAAATTAGGTGAAGTACGCCAGATACAAAGTACGGAAAAGTATCTAGAACTTCCCCCTGGCCATACTCCCCAACCTAGAGTAGCTAAGTGTGGAAGTAAAATAAACCCTTGTTCATACATGGGCTTTTCTGGTACGAAATGGGCCACTTCAAATAGGTTCATTGCTCCGGCCTAGAATACGATTAATCCGGCATGGGCTACATGAGCTCCAAGCAGTTTACCGGACAAATTGATAAGTCTGGCATTCCCAGCCCACCAAGCAAAGCCGGTGGTTTCTTGGTCACGACCAGCTAAAACGAAAGTTCCATTAAAGAGCGTTTCCACATGGTAGAACCTCCTCAGGGAATATAAGATTTTCATGAGGCTGATCCTGAGCTGCCATCCACGCACGAATACCCTCGTTTAAAAGAATATTTTTGGTGTAGAAAATCTCAAATTCAGGATCTTCCGCTGCACGGATTTCCTAGGAAACAAAGTCGTAGGCACGTAAGTTCAGAGCCAAGCCAACTACGCCAATAGCACTCATCCATAAACCGGTGACGGGTACAAATAGCATAAAGAAATGTAACCAACGTTTATTGGAAAAAGCAACACCAAAGATTTGGGAACAAAAGCGGTTAGCAGTGACCATGGAATAAGTTTCTTCAGCTTGAGTTGGGTTAAAAGCACGGAAGGTATTTGCACCATCACTGTCCTCAAATAGAGTGTTTTCTACGGTCGCTCCATGAATAGCGCATAGCAGAGCCGCACCTAATACTCCGGCAACTCCCATCATATGAAATGGGTTCAACGTCCAATTATGAAATCCTTGGAAGAAAAGGATGAATCGAAATATCGATGCTACACCAGAATTAGCAATTTTATTTACTCTGAATCTATGTTCCCCTTAGTGAAATATTAATCCTCCTTTTTCTTTTTATTACTATTTCCTCCGCTTAATGGATAACCATTTGCTACCAATATCCAGATTGCCCCAGTGGATAAATAAGGAATACAGAAACAAAAACAGCAATTGGACCAGAGAATGAGATTGCATTATAAGGCCGCAATTGAACAGACCGAGCAAGTTCAAATTGGCATAACATGAAACCTATTAGTGCAAAAGCCCCGTGGAGAGCTACAAAAGTCCATAGACCGCCTAATTGACACCAACGAGTAAAATCTCCTTGTGCTTTGGGCCCCCATAGTAGCAACAAAGAGTGTGCTAAACTATTGGCAGGGGTAGAAACTGCCGCGGTTAAGAAATTACAACCTTCCAAATAGGAACTAGCCAATCCATGGGTATACCAAGAAGTTACAAAAGTTGTCCCTGTAAACCAACCCCCTAAAGCGAAATAAGCACAAGGAAAGAGCAATAGGCCAGACCATCCTACAAAAACGAAACGGTCCCTTCGTAACCAGTCATCCATAGTATCAAATAGATCATTTTCTTCTTTAGGAATTCTACCAAGGGCTATAGTCATAGTGATCCTCCTATTCAATTACTTCAACCATTTCCAAGCACCTCATATCCCTTTCCAAGGCATATGATAGTTTTATTATCTATGGACGATTTCTTTGTCGTTCAATGCCCTTTTTCAATGGACTCGAAGAGAGAAATTTCCCATTTTTATCTATGGAGTCACAGTCACAACCGAGGTCGTGGTAAATCGATGAATTTGATTCGATTTGTTTTTCTTATACTATTTGTTTTTCTTATACTACAGAAATAGAAATAAATTGTTTTTCTTATACTATAGAAAGAAATAAACCTTTGAATTCAGCATTATTCCAAGACTCCTATTTCAAAGTCTATCTTTTAAGGGAAAAATGAAAATAAAAGTAACCCTTCTTTTCCAATTCCCTCTCTATTGCATGGGTGGAAGAACTAAAATAGAGGATTCTGAAGAAAAAATGGACCTTCGAAACCCAATTTTATGTGTAGCGCAAAGGAGTTGTGATTTCTTCTTATTCCTATAGAACATCTAGTAACAAGAATATGAAATCGTAAATAGCGAAAAATTCTTGTCTTGCGCGGTCTAAGTCTAAGGAAATAAAAAAATCGCTTATACAATTTCATCTACATCAAATTTATATATCAGAATAGTGGATAGAGGCATCATTAAAGGAGTCAGGTCTACTTACTTTATGCTTCTTTCCAATTTTATGGTGGATTTGTTAAGAACCCTTTTTGCTTTCTTGATAAATAATCGACAAAAAAGCGTTTTTTATATAACCTGCTTGTTTTATTATAATTATAACAAGTCATATATGGAAATGCTCGCTAAAGAGAAAATCTATTTGATTGTCTCTCGGCCAATATCGATTTTTAGAAAGAAAAAACAAGAATTTTCTTATTTTTTTATTAACATTAAGAAAAAAGAATATAATTAAAATGGAATTGGCAATATAGTTTTTATAGACTTTTGAAAGAAAAAAGGGGGTTTTTTGCAACCGTTATTTCTTATTTCTTGCCTATATCATTTCACGGAAACCTTTCGCTTTGGAACATGGAGACATGGCTGAGTGGACTAAAGCGGCGGATTGCTAATCCGTTGTACAATTTTTTTGGACCGAGGGTTCGAATCCCTCTCTTTCCGCTCCCTTGGATCATTTGGGACTTTCGAATTGGAAAGAATTCTGACCCCCGGATTTTCTCATAGATAAATGTACAAAACAAATCCAATAAGAAAAAAATCTGAATTTTTACTCCTCGCGTCCAGGATTCCGTCCTGGGTCATTAGATAAGAATCCAAAGATAAAGAGTGAAACAAAGAATATCACTACTGTATAAACAAAAAGTTTGAGAGTAAGCATTACATAATCTCCAAGATTTTTTTAAGGAATAGATTACCAGTTTTTCCTTACCACACGGATCCACTAGGATGGTTTTTTTATACCTAAAAATGCAAAAAATAATTCTTGAAAAAAATTGCAAGAATTCTTTTATAATAAGCACTCTTATCAATAGCAAAAATAGGGTTAGGTGGTTAGGTATTGTGTAGGTACCTTTAGGTACCTGCTCAACCTAGGTGCTGGGGAGTAGAAAGGCTGATCCAAATTTATTACTGTAGCTACCCATTCAATGTAGAAGAATTTAAATTTTAGAATCGAAGGTTCATAATATAAAAATATAAAACTTCTCGGCTTTTACCCATTTTTAAATTTTTTTTGGAATGAACACATCATTCAATTTGGCATAGAGAGTACTAAAGATTTCATCGAAAACTTACAGCAGCTTGCCAAACAAAGGCTAATAGAAAAAAGAATAGAGCTATAACAGGCATAATATCCACGATTGGATTGAAAATAGCATAAGCTTCGGGTAATTTGGCAAAGAAAAAACTAGTAGGATAAAGAACAGAATTAAAACAGATACAGGTTAAACTAAGTATATTAGGCATAACAAGCATTTCATTCTTGTAGAGTAAATAATTGGATTTTTCTTGAGTTATTTTTTAAGGGAAAGAAGGAAAAGGCGGATTCAAAATCTTTTTTCTTCGGACTTTCCCAAACACAAAATACCTCCTTGTATTCGCACTCTAAAATGAGAGTGGAATAAATTCGACTTTCATATAATATCTTAATAGAATTCCATGTAATGATCAATGCATTTTTTTGATTCTATATTATCCGCATGTGTAGAATACTAGCAAGAGAATATCCCTCCTTTTTTATGTAATTGAAATGGTATTGACGAATAACAAATAAACATACTAGTGTTTATTAGTGTCGCATAAAACCCAAAATGGGGTGTGGCCAAGTGGTAAGGCAACAGGTTTTGGTCCCGTTACTCGAAGGTTCGAATCCTTCCGTCCCAGATTGTTTCTGATGAAACAAATGGTGAAATCATATAGTATTCCGTACGAGACAAAATTTTATTAAAGAGAATAATGATATCTTATTCTTTCTCAGAAAACATAATAAAGTCTTAAGTGCAGTCAAATTGACTATCTTTATTTTCATGAAAAAATGGGATCTATCAAGCACATTCAGGATATGCCTACTATAAAATCACTTAGTCATATTTTTTTCTTCCTTTTGGTATTCGAGTTGAAGAAGTACGAGAATTCTATAACTACCAAAAACTTTCAATCTTTTCATTGGAATAGTTTATTTAGTTATTATAGTTAATTTTTTTTGGTACTGAAGAAATATATTACTACTAGAATTCTAATTCTAGTAATTAAATTAATTAAACTTTTTTGGAGGTTGATAGTTTATTTATTGACGAAGAGTCAATCCTTCTTTTCTCACTTCAAGATTGATCATCTCGAGCCATCCGTTGAGGGTGGAAATTTAAGAATAAATAAGTTTTAAGCAAACTTGTTTAGTCGCCTTTTTCAAACGATGTTTAATTCATATGATAGAATTTTAATATGGGTTTAAATAAATTGGATCTTCGCGGAGGCTTCCCGGATAAATACTTACTTTCTTTTATCCATATTGCTCCATAGATAGCAAGTTTTAATTAGTATAGAAAAACTAAACCAATGACTATTCATGATTCCATCCATATTGGATCAATTCTCTATACCACTTTGCAATGAAAAGAGGAATGTTTGTTATGGTAAAACTTCATTTAAAACGATGTGGTAGCAAGCAACGTGCGACTTGAAGGACATGATCGATTGTGGATTTTTCTATCCATCATTTTCCATAGTAATGAAAATGCTCTTGGCTCGACATAGCCTGTTCTATTCATTCCGAACCAAATTTGCATTGGGTTTAAGTAACATAGTACACGATGGAGCTCGAGAGGACAGAATTCTTTTTATCAAGGGAAAGAATCTAGGGTTAGTGAAAACTAATAAATTAGGCCAACTTTGTCAGTCTATGCTTAATATAGAAATAAATCGAAAGGTTAAAATAAGAAGAAAGTCCAATAAAAGTATATCAGAATCAAGCCCTCTTATTAGATTTCTATAGAAGAGATAAATTCTTTATCGAAGGAAATAAGAAAAAAGGGTATGTTGCTACTCTTTTGAAAGAAAAAAATAGGAATTCCCGAAGTAATGTCTAAACCCAAGGATTTCACAAATCAAAGATAAAGGATTCCAGAACAAGTAAACACAATTTTCAATTGTCTCAACAACAGAGTTGGATCAGAATAAGGAATAAAAGTCAATTCGTTCGAAATGAGACAAAGAAAAGAGTTTAAAGACGACTCAAAAATTTTGGAAGGATTTTGCCTTCGAAGTTTGTCAGGCAAAATTAGCCCACTTGAGTCATGAGTATAAATGAAATTTGTTTTTTCTGTAAGGAAATTAATGCACGTCATAGTCTAATTTCTATTATTATCGACAGATATTCGAATCATTTTCTCGAGCCGTATGATGAGAAAACCTCCTATACGTTTCTAGGGGGCGTTGTTTATCTACATCTATCCCAATAAGCTGTCTATCAAATCGTTGCAATTGATGTTCGATCTCAAAGAGAAGGAATAGATCTTCAAAAAGTAGGTTTTTATGATCCGATAAAGAATCAAACTTGTTTAAATGTTCCAGCTATTCTCTATTTCCTTGAAAAGGGTGCTCAACCAACAAGAACTGTTTATGATATTTTAAGGAAGGCGGAATTCTTTAAAGAAAAAGAAAGAACTTTGAGTTAATTGAAGAACTAAATGAACCAAACAGTAGGATAGGAGAAGATTATTAGTATTCCTAGTTGTCTAATTATTTAGACACAATTTACCTCTTTTTTAATCCTATTTGGATTTATATTATATCGTGCCAATCCAACATAAGCCCCTATTTTATTTACTTTTTCTATCTAGTTTGTTTTCTTACCATTGTATTTCCATTGACAAAGGTCTATTGAACAAATAGAATTTGTAGATAGATGGGTCTCTTTATCCTCACTCCATATTCAATTTTTCTACCTACACTTCGCTCAAATGATAAGGGTGTTCCTCTTGCATGTATTCTCATACAATATAATATATATTTTTTTTAATAAAAATCACTAAAAATAAGGAGAATTTGGCCATCGTGATTAGGGTCGCTCTTTTTTTAACTTTACTTTAGTGGAATTTAACCGGACCTGTTCGTTTTGGCATTTGAGTGTTTTTCATGGTCGATCAAAAAATCTTTTGATGTCTTGCTAGTTCAATGTTTTGATAGAAGCGCGCGGTGTAATTCCATTGATTTTTGGATTTCGATCGTATCTAAGATCCTTTTTTATCTGGGTTGCTAACTCAATGGTAGAGTACTCGGCTTTTAAGTGCGACTATGATCTTTTACACATTTGGATGAAATAACAAATTCTCTAGACTCTTGGTAGAGTCTAGAAGACCACGATTGATCCTCAAAGGTAATGAATGGAAAAAATAGCATGTCGTAATAAAATCAATCTTTTTTGAATGGAATCCAAAATTACGATTTTCTGGGTCTAATGAATAAATGGATAGAGCCTGGCTCCAATTCTGGTAAAATAAAAAGCAACGAGCTGAACTTCCTAATTGGAATGATTCCCCGCTCTAACTAGACGTTAAAAATAGATTAGTGCCGGATGCGGGGAAAGGTTGGGTTTTCCTATGAGTGGACCCTTTATTTTTTGTTTTTTTAGAAATCCTAATTATTCTTGATTATGGATTGAATAAGGGATGTTATGGATTGAATGTGTAAAAGAAGCAGTATATTGATAAAGAGGCTGTATTCCAAAGTCAAAAGAGCGATTGGCCTGCAAAAATAAAAAACTTGTTCTGTTCTTTTTTTATTAGAACAAACATAAACTAATTGGGTAGAAAAGGAGCAGAAAAAGATCTGTGGATTAGACTCCCTTTCTTTCCAGGGTTTGTATTAAAAATGCAACACCCTGTTCTGACCATATTGCACTATGTATCATCATTCGATAAACCGATAAATGCTTCTTCTCTCTGATCAAGTAGAAATACAAATGGAAAAATTCGAAGGGTATTCAGAAAAACATAAATCTCGTCAACAATACTTTGTCTACCCACTTCTCTTTCAGGAATATATTTATGCATTTTCCCACCATTATGGATTAAATGGTTCTGAACATGTGGAAATAGTTGTTAGTTGTAATAACAAGAAATTTAGTTCACTACTTGTGAAACGTTTAATTATTCGAATGTATCAGCAGAATTTTTTGGATAACTCGGTTAATCATCCTAACCAAGATCGATTATTGGATTACAAAAATTATTTTTCTTCCGAGTTTTATTCTCATATTCTATCTGAAGGGTTTGCGATCGTTGTGGAAATCCCATTCTCGCTACGGGAATTATTTTGTCCGAAAGAAATAGAAATACCAAAGTTTCAAAATTTACACTCTATTCATTCAATATTTCCCTTTTTAGAAGACAAGTTTTTGCATTTGGATTATCTATCAAATATAGAAATACCCTGTCCTATCCATTTGGAAATCCTGGTTCAACTCCTTCAATACCGTATCCAAGATGTTCCATCTTTGGATTTATTGATTCTTTCTGAACTATTATTCGAATTGGAATAGTTTTAGTCCTTCAATGAAATCCAATTTTTCAAAAAGAAAATAAAAGACTATTTCGATTCCTAAATAACTCTTATGTATCAGAATATGAATTTTTTTTGTTGTTTCTTCGTAAACAATCTTCTTGCTTACCATTAGCATCTTCTGGAACTTTTCTGAAATGAATCCACTTTTCTAGGAAGATGGAACATTTTGGGATAATGTACCCTGGTTTTTCTCGGAAAACCCTATGGTTCTTTATGGATCTTCTTATGCATTATGTTCGATATCAAGGAAAGGCAATTCTTGCATCAAAAGGCACTTTTTTTGAAGAAGAAATGGAAATGCTACCTTATCAATTTCTGGCAATATTATTTCTGTTTTTGGACTCAGCCGCGAAGAATCCATATAAAACAATTAGCAAACTCTTGCTTCGATTTTATGGGGTACCTTTCAAGTGTACCAAAAAGTTCTTTGTTAGTAAGGAATCAAATGCTGGAGAATTCATTTCTAATAGATACTCGAATGAAAAAATTCGATACCATGGTCCCCACTACTCTCCTCATAGGATACTTATCAAAAGCTCAATTTTGTACTGGATCGGGGCATCCTATTAGTAAACCCATTTGGACAGATTTATCAGATTGGGATATTCTTGATCGATTTGGTCGGATATGTAGAAATCTTTTTCATTATCATAGTGGATCTTCGAAGAAATGGACTTTGTATCGACTAAAGAATATACTTCGACTTTCATGTGCTAGAAATTTAGCTCGTAAACATAAAAGCACGGTACGAACTTTTATGCAACGATTGGGTTCGGCATTTTTAGAAGAATTTTTATGGAAGAAGAGCCAGTTTTTTCTTTGATGTTCACCAAAACAACTCTTTTTTTCTTTCTGTGGATCACACACTGTGCGTATTTGGTATTTGGATATTATATGTATCAATGACCTGGTCAACCCTCTTAATTAATCATTAGACGAAATTAAGAAACAGGAAAGGGTTGATAAATGATCAAGAAAAAACTTTTCTATTTTTCATTCTGAAATGTTCTTTTTATTATAATAAAGAGTAGGTGAATCAACTTACTAATTAAAAAATTAGTAGAACTTCCTCTTTGGAATAGAAATTGGCTATTTCTACATAGGGAAAGTCGTGTTCAATGAAAAATGCAAGCACGATTTGGGGAGGGATTTTTCTCTATTGTAACAAGGAAGAATTATCTACTCCATCCGACTAGTTTCGGGTTCGAGTCCCAGGAAACCCATATAGAAAAGACCCATCAATGTTTTTAACTTTGACTCACTTCATTTACAAATACAAAATTATTGGTTTGGTTAATTTAGTTATATGGATAGCTAATATTTGGGCTGACTTAGTTGACATTGGTATATAGTCTATGTTATACTGTTAAATAACAAGCCTTCTATTATCTATATTCTAGTTAATACGTGTGCTTGGGAGTCCTTGCAATTTGAATAAACCAAGATCTTACCATGACTGCAATTTTAGAGAGACGCGAAAGTACAAGCATGTGGGGTCGCTTCTGCAACTGGACAACTAGCACTGAAAATCGTCTTTACATCGGATGGTTCGGTGTTTTGATGATCCCTACCTTATTGACCGCAACTTCTATATTTATTATCGCCTTCATTGCTGCCCCTCCAGTAGATATTGATGGTATTCATGACCCTGTTTCTGGTTCTTTACTTTTTGGAAACAATATTATCTCTGGTGCTATTATCCCTACTTCTGCGGCGATCGGATTGCACTTTTACCCAATTTGGGAAGCTGCATCTGTTGATGAGTGGTTATACAATGGTGGTCCTTATGAGCTAATTGTTCTACACTTCTTACTTGGTGTAGCTTGTTATATGGGTCGTGAGTGGGAACTTAGTTTCCGTCTGGGTATGCGTCCACTAGTAGAAAAGAGGGCTTTGGTTTAGGCCGGGTCAGCCCATTAGTCCCGGTCAGTCCAGAACCGGGACCAATGGGGGCACTGGTCCCGGTTCGTGAGGCCAGGGGCCTGCTGGGCCTCGTGGGGGCATTGGTCCCGGTTCGTCTGGCCCCTTTGGTCCCGGTTGGTGGGACGAACCGGGACCAATGGGCCTCGCTCCTGGCCCACCACCATTGGTCCCGGTTGGTGGCTTGAACCGGGACCACAGGCTGCCCTTTAGTCCCGGTTCATGCCACGAACCGGGACCAATGAGGTGCCTATATATACCCCTCGCCCGCGAGCAGAGCACTCCATTGCTCTGTTTTTCTCTGGCCGGCGAGGGGAGGGCTTTGTGGTGCTCTAGCTCACCTCCTATGCACATGAGGTGTTCGATGAAATGCCCGAGCCACACTAGTTAAGCTTTCTCCTCTCGAAGCTCGACCTCAAAGCTCCATTTTCCTCGAGATTTGTCTAGGTTTAGCGGCCCGTCACGTCCCATTCCCGTCTTCACCGCCGTCGATCGCCCGCGCCGATCTCGTCGTCGGTACCACCGTGGTGAGCCTCTTGTTCTTATCTTCTTTCTGAAAGAAAAAAATTCTTACTTTAGATAGATACTTGTCTAATTTTCTTACCATTTTATTGCATGTTATTATATAGTGCGATGGTTTTGGTATCTGCCCCCGTCGGCCCTCGTCCTGTCTATGATTCGGATGTGGTATATATTATCTTTATAACTATTGGTTCATTTATTGTTTATGAAAATTATGCCGACCAACGTGACATAGATTATATTTATCTAGGAGGTATGTGAACCGGAAATTCCAACCGACCCTATTGTCGAGAGGTTAAATTTAGTTGAAGAAGAAAACAATTTCTTGAAGGAAAAGATAAAAATTTTGAGGAGGAGAAGATGATATTGGAGTTGCATGTTGCGGATGTCGTCGATGATCACAAGATCAAGATGGATGCAATGCGCTTGAATATTAGAAAGATTAGAAACTATGTCATTCATACCGAGGCTTGGTATCATTATGTCGTTGGATCAATTGTTACCTTGGTTGCGATTATGATCGCATTTGTTTTCACATTGAAATGTTTTACATAGTTTCAATGTATGGTTTAATTAATTAGATGCTCTCGAGAGCTATATGTTGTTAGATGAGAACTATGTCTGTACTTTGGTTTTAATGTGATGATGACCTTCTATTAATTTGGTCACTTAATTATCTATTCATGATGTTCTGTAATGGTTTTTGACACACTTAATTATATATAATGCACGCAGATGAACCGGCATTGGATGTACGGTGACAGACACACCTCCGAGTACATTAAGGGCGTGCATGATTTTCTCGTAGTGGCTGAGGCAAACAAGCAGAATGGTTTTATGTGTTATCCATGCCCTAAATGTGGGAATACGAAGTCTTACTCTAACCGGAAAATCCTTCACACCCACCTGCTTAACAAGGGTTTCCTGCCACACTATAATGTTTGGACGAGGCACAGAGAAATAGGGGTTATGATGGAAGACGGCGAAGAAGAAGAGGACGATGACAACTATGTGCCCCTTGAATACGGTGATGCTGCAACGGGGGAAGCTGCTGAAGATCAAGAGGAACCAGACGATGTGCCCAATGATGCTGCAACGGGGGAAGCTACTGAAGATCAAGAGGAACCAGTGCCCGATGATGATGATCTCCGCCGGGTCATTGTCGATGCAAGGACGCAATGCGAAAGTCAAAAGGAGAAGCTGAAGTTCGATCGCATGTTAGAGGATCACAAAAAAGTGTTGTACCCCAATTGCGAAGCTGGCAACACAAAGCTCGGTACCGTACTGGAATTGCTGCAGTGGAAGGCAGAGAATGTTGTGCCTGACAAAGGATTTGAGAAGCTATTGAAAATATTGAAGAAGAAGCTTCCAAAGGATAACGAATTGCCCGACAGTACATACGCAGCAAAGAAGGTCGTATGCCCTCTAGTGTTGGAGGTGCGGAAGAGCATGCCAAGTTGATGCGATGGCAAAGTGAGGACCAAAAGAAAGACGAGAAATTGGGAGCACCCGCTGACGGGTCGCAGTGGAGAAAAATCGAGAGAAAGTACTGGGCTGAGTTTGCAGCTGACCCAAGGAACGTATGGTTTGGTTTAAGCGCGGATGGCATTAATCCTTTCGGGGAGCAGAGCAGCATTCACCGCACCTGGCCCATGACTCTATGTATGTATAACCTTCCTCCTTGGATGTGCATGAAGCGGAAGTTCATTATGATGCCAGTTCTCATCCAAGGCCCTCAGCAACCCGGCAACGACATTGATGTGTACCTAAGGCCATTAGTTGAAGAACTTTTACAGTTGTGGAATGGAAACGGTGTACGTACGTGGGATGAGCACAAACAGGAGGAATTTAACCTGCACGTGTTGCTATTTGTAACCATCAATGATTGGCCCGCTCTCAGTAACCTTTCAGGACAGACAAACAAGGGATACCATGCATGCACGCACTGTTTAGATGACACTGAAAGTATATACCTGAACAAATGCAGGAAGAATGTGTACCTAGGCCATCGTCGATTTCTTCCGACCAACCATCAATGTCGAAAGAAAGGCAAGCATTTCAAAGGTGAGGCAGATCACCGGAAGAAGCCCGCCATGCGTACCAGTGATCACATACTTGCTATGGTCAATGATTTACACGTAATCTTTGGAAAGGGTCCCAGCGGACTAGCTGTTCCAAATGACGCTGAGGGACACGCACCCATGTGGAAGAAGAAATCTATATTTTGGGACCTACCCTACTGGAAAGACCTAGAGGTCCGCTCTTCAATCGACGTGATGCACGTGACGAAGAACCTTTGCATGAACCTGCTAGGCTTCTTGGGCGTGTATGGGAAGACAAAAGATACACCTGAGGCACGGGAGGACCTGCAATGTTTGCACGAAAAAGACGGCATGCCTCCGAAGCAGTATGAAGGTCCTGCCAGCTACGCTCTTACGAAAGAAGAGAAAGAAATCTTCTTTAAATGGCTGCTCAGTATGAAGGTCCCGACTGGCTTCTCGTCGAATATAAAGGGAATAATAAATATGCCAGAGAAAAAGTTCCAGAACCTAAAGTCTCATGACTACCACGTGATTATGACGCAACTGCTTCCGGTTGCATTGAGGGGGCTTCTACCGGAAAACGTCCGATTAGCCATTGTGAAGCTATGTGCATTCCTCAATGCAATCTCTTAGAAGGTGATCGATCCAGAAATCATACCAAGGCTGAGGAGTGATGTGGCGCAATGTCTTGTCAGTTTCGAGCTGGTGTTCCCACCATCCTTCTTCAATATCATGACGCACGTCCTAGTTCATCTAGTCGACGAGATTGTCATTATGGGGCCCGTATTTCTACACAATATGTTCCCCTTTGAGAGGTTCATGGGAGTCCTAAAGAAATATGTCCGTAACCACGCTAGGCCAGAAGGAAGCATCTCCATGGGCCATCAAACAGAGGATGTCATTGGGTTTTGTGTTGACTTCATTCCTGTCCTTAAGAAGATAGGTCTCCCTGAATCGCGGTATGAGGGGAGACTGACTGGAAAAGGCACGCTAGTAGCGGACTCAATAATATGCAGGGACGGGCATTCTTGGTGTCAAGCACACTACACAGTTCTACAGAACTCTACCTTGGTGACCCCGTATGTTGATGAATACAAGAACAGTCTGCGCTCCAAACACCCGGAGCAGTGCGACGATTGGATTACATGTGAACACATCAGGACTTTCAGCAGTTGGTTGGAAACACGGCCTAGAGGTGACAACACTGTTTGTGATGAGCTGTACTCGTTGTCCAGGGGACCATCTTTGACTGTATTGACTTACAAAGGATACGAGATAAATGGGAATACATTTTACACAATCGCCCAAGATCAAAAGAGCACCAACCAAAACAGCAGTGTCCGCTTTGATGCAGACACCGAGAGGGGAAAGGACACATATTATGGTTACATAGTGGACATATGGGAACTTGACTACGGACATGATTTTAAGGTCCCTTTGTTTAAGTGCAAATGGGTCAATCTGTCAGGAGGCGGGGTACAGGTAGACCCACAGTACAGAATGGCAACAGTGGATCTGAAAAATCTTGGGTACACTAACGAACCGTTCGTCCTAGCCAGTTGTGACACCCCAAAATTTTTGACCTTGTTTTATTTATTAAAATTTTTGCTAGGAAATAAAACTTTTCCATTTGTCAAGATTTACCCTTTTGTTATTGTGGATTTTTACTTCAAGTGGAAAACTTTCAAAAGGTATTGTTGGACTTGAATACTCTCTTTGATAAAACAATTCTTTATCAGTGGATTTAAATTGCAAGATTTGTTTTCTCAGAGCTTTATTCTTTTAAAATGATTTCTTTTGAATTTGAGCCTGTTTTGCACTACAACCATTTGACAAATGCAATTAAAATTTCCACCAAAATTTGGGGATGTCATGTGATGTTTCCACATCACTTTTATGCAAAAATACCTTTTGGCCATTGGAGATTTTGAGCTCTACACCAACTTTTCCAATCTGGTCCAGTAGGCACTTTTGCACTACAACCTATTTAAATATTTCTTTAAAAAACATTCCAAGTGTTTGGAGATGTCAGTGGATGCATACAATTCAACTCTATGCAAAAACCCAGTGATGTTCTTTGAAAAATTTGAGTAAAACAACCTCTTTTTCATTCTGGTCCAGTTTGGTGTTTTGAACTGCTACCTTATTTTATTTTGCTCAACTGACCCTGAGCTTTTTCCTACTTGTAGCCCTCCTTTCAAAACCCTTAAGTCCAGGAGAGTGGACTCATTGGAGGTTTTTAAGTGCATGCAATAAACCCTTTTTCTTTCTGTCCAAAACTGGAGTTTTGCAAAACTTGCTCTAACAAGTTTCTGGTTTTACCCATATGATCTTGCCTTCACCATCCACACCTAAAGAGACCCTGATCTGGAGATTTTGGCCACTCCAAGAGTTGCCTAAGTGCACTTGGCATTCTGTCGAGCACTTGGTGTGCACAGTCGGTTTTGGGCATGTTTCCTAGTATGCACTGTGAACTTGCTCCAATGACCCAGCAACCTTGTCCACTGAACTCCTAGCTGTCTCTATCCTAGTCCTGTTAATTGCCAGCCCCACCCTCGCGCTCTAGACCGCCCTGGCATTTCGTCGAGCAGGTTCCGTGCGTGCTCTGGGCGCACCCAGAGCGCACGTTTTGCACGCGTGCGCACTGAGCCGCCGCGCCACACTGCCGCACTCGACGCGACCCGTCCCTGGCCCCTGCTCCACCGCTGAACCGCGCACTAGCTCGCCCCCTCTCCACGCCATCTCTGGCGCCCTGCAGCGCCGCTGGCAGAGCATTTGGCGGCACGCCGGCGTCGGCAGCGAACCTCTCCCATGTTCGGCACCGCCCAAACCACACCAGCGCGCCAGCTGCCCCGTGAACAGCCCGGTCTTATCCCGAAGCTCGTCGGCACGCGCTCGTCGCCGCCACGTCGCCCTGCGGCTACAGCACGGCTGTCGCCGGCGATCTTATCCCCAGCCGCCGCGGTCCAACCTCGAGCGCCTATTTAAAGGGTCCCCGAACTCGTTCAAGACCTCAGGCGACCTCAGACCCTCCCCGTAGAGCTTCCCTAGCAGTGGATTGACCGGAGAATACCGTCTTCACCAACTCCGGCCAGTTCGGCCGCCGCCAACTCCGGTGAAATACATCGCAGCCAGCCACTCTCTCGCCCAACCAGCGCCACCAGTAGCTTCCCCTTGTCCTTGCGGAGCTGCCCAGCAACCCAACCACGATCGGAGACCACCGGAGCCCAAAAACCACTTCTCACCCGTAGCCCCCTCCGCCGCGGAGCTCGCCGCCGGCGATTTCTTCCACCTCCGACGACCCAGCTACCACCAAGAGGACCACCCCAATCTGGCCGTTCCATCCCCGCCCTCGGATGCCCGTGAGGCGCTGCCGTTCGTCGACGGCGATCGCCGGAGTCCGGCTCCCGTCAGGTAGAGAAGAGGAGGGAGAGGGAAGAACGGTCAAACCTGACCAGTGGGCCCTCTGGACCCACTGTCAGTGACCCGCGCGCCGTCTTCTCTGTTTTAAGTGAAGGCGCATAAGTCCCGAGTACGTTTCCTCTGCTGCGAAAGCGTATTCCCCTCGAAGCGTTTTCCTTTTTCTGGTTTTATTAAAAACATAGTTTTGACCAGACTTTGACCAGCTATAACTTTTAAAATAAAACTCTAAATGAGTTGATTCTTTTTCCTACCTCTCTCAAATTTCACCTAGTTTATTTTAAGATTTATTTCAAAAATATTTGAGACAACCTTTTGTACTGTGTTTGAAATATGTGTTGTTTGGATATTTCTCAAAATAGGATTTTTGGAGAAAAGGGAAAGCTTCCAAAAAGTGCATCCCTTGCATACTCTTGAAGGCAAGCATTTCTGAACTCTGGCATGATATTTTGTTGTGGTGTTCTGATACGATTACAACACCATTTGGCTTGGAGTATGCGTTATCTTTATGTAACGATAAAGTCTCATGCATGAGTGCTTTTTGGAGATATTTTGTGGTCAGCAATGGATACGCTAGTGATTTGGATCATCCTCGTGAGCTCCTCATGCATACCGGAAGGAAGCCGGGAAAGTCGTGGTCTTGGGTAGACACGAGCTTGTCCCTAGTCCCTCGTCGAGACGAGTATGTCCGGTATGGCATGGCGAGGCTTGATGAGTGGTGATTTATTCCACTAATGGTAATATTGTTGGAGGACACTTGGACCACCTGAGTCGGTCGTAGGTCGAGTCTTGATCAGTAACTTCCTTATTTGTTGGCACTACCACTTGTCCCTGTCGCAGACGGGGTATGGTTCAGTAAGTTGTCAACCCCTTACCAAAGCACACACCGTACAGAGAGGCCATAGTGGAAGATACCGGAGGCCTCCGGTAGGCATGCCACTTGGTCCGGGGGCATGGGTGTTTCCGGTTGGGACCGAGAGGGGGGCACCCCTTAGAGCGCGCATATAGAAATTTGATCCCATGCTACGTCGAGGTTGTAGCCTCCCCACTTAGAGTTTTGCTTGGCAGGTGTCGTGGGTGATTCCAGACATCGGTGAGTTAAACTGGTGTGTGCAGGTCAGGCGTGTTTTCAATTAAAAGGCCGTAGGCGGAATTAGTCCCGATGGACTAAATAAATCCGTTACTTGTGGGAAAATAGTACTCCCTCTTCAGAGGATATATCCTGTTGGATAGCCATGTTCATAGGTAAGGACCACAGCCTGAGTGGAATCTAGTAACGGTATTCGGATGGAAAACGAATTAGCTAGAACTCAGTGACGGTTTTCGGATGGAGACACGGCTAACTGGATCATAGTAACGGTATTCGGATGGAGAACGAATTAGCTAGAACTCAGTGACGGTCTTCGGATGGAGAAACGCCTAGACTAGATTTTTGTTTATGACCTGTGACATCTGAGGATCATGTTTTAATTTTATTATTAATACGGACTAACCATTTACATTATGTATTTTATTGAGTATCCCTGGGATGGTTCTACCTCCTGGATATTCACTGTGATTATTCTTTTATAAGCCCTTTATGTGGTGTCGCTCAGACGCCCGACTGCGGCATGCTTGTTGTTTGATTATCTTTTATAAGCCCTTTCTGTGGTGTCGCTCAGACGCCCGACTGTGGCATGCTTGTTGTTTATTTATAAGCCCTTTATGTAGTGTCGCTCAGACGCCCGACTGCGGCATGCTTGTTGTTTGATTATCTTTTATAAGCCCTTTCTGTGGTGTCGCTCAGACGCCCGACTGCGGCATCATTAATTTATTTGCAACCTTTCGAGGAGTCATTTTAGACACGCACTCAGTGCATTCCTTTTACATCCGTATTGCACGTCCATATTTTCTCTGCACGCGTGCATCACAGATTTCTGTTTACTTCGTGGCAGACTTATTATCATCAATGTTTCGGAGTATGATTATCTCCTGTTATATTATACCCATGTTCTTAATGTTTGCGAGTACATTCAAACGTACTCACTGGCTTGTCCCTGGCTATTGTCTTGGCCAGATTTTTGCGCATGGAGATAAGCATCGCGGTGACAGCCTCGGAACCTACGTATTGACGATAGCAGCCTCGCGAAGATAGGAGTTATCCTGGTCAGCTGTTCTTGTGAGAATGGAGTCCCATAGACGCAGTTGTATCACAGACCGCTTCCGCCATCAACCACTAGAAACCAAGTGTTGTACTCCTAGGCCACAATGGTCTTGTACTACATATTTTTGTACCTTGCTTGGAATTCTTGTATCAAGTTGGTGCCTCATCAGCTAACAGTAATCCTGGGGCTGGTGAGCACAAAGGCCGTTTTCTGGGAAATTTTATCCTGAAAATCCGGCCGTGACAGACTTGGTATCAGAGCCAGGCTGACCATTGGCTAATCCTATCTTAGCCAGGTCAATAGACTTAGGTTAACCAAACCACCAGACCTTAGCCTAACCCCGATCAAGCTTCCCGCGTAAGATATCTACACAGTGACCTGACGCCTTTCGGCGGACGGTGCCCAACCTATCAGCCTAGCCCGTCGATCACGCGCCAGTGACCGACACCCAACCCGTCTCTATCGCAAGCGTGCGGAGGAAGACTCCGTCCCCTTTCCCTATAAAAAGGGCACGCTAGCCTCAACACAGCACAGCACAGCCTCCTCCCCCAAAACCAAGCCACGATGCCTGGCCCCATTGTTCACAATGAGACCACAGCAACCAACCTTGGAGGTTTTGTGACCGTACTCGCAAACCTCACCCGCCGTGCCTATGCATTAGAAGAGCCTCCTGAATATGTTGTGTACCAAGGACCCATGTACGGTGAGAGCCGTCAGTACTGGGCCACTGTGCACATCTACGGTAGGGGTCTGTCGCCAAAACGCCACTATAGGTTCACTGGAAGGACAACTTCCTTTGAGCCACAGGCCATCCAACTGGCAGCCCGAGAAGCTATAGTTCAACTCCGGCACTTGTCGCCCAGAGTTAACTGTCGCTCGTTCTACTACTACCCCAGTCGTGACGGGTATGGTAGGCCGCCCCAGGTCGCCAACGGAGACCACGAGACAGATCATGCGCTGTTACATCTGGTGCGCTATGTAAGCACACTAGAGCAACTGTTCGATCAGGTCACCCTTGATCTGATCACAGCTCGTGGAGAACTGGTTCGCCGAGCCCCGACGAGAAGAGAAGCGGAGCCCGACGCCGACAACCCAGTCGTGCTGTTCGGACACCCGATCGATCCCTTGAGGTCTGCGCCAGCCATCAACCAGAGTGCTTTGGTGACCCCAGAAGCGCTTCGTCGCCTTTTGGGAACCCATTCCAACGGGATTGTGGCCAACAACCCCCGCGATGGTCATCACCACTACCCCGACTCTGCAGCCCCTCAACCTCAGCCGGCAAATCCTGACGGAGAAACCCGTGGAGAAACCTCGGCACCCGCCAGGCCAGCTCACTTAGACATTGACGAAGTAGACTAAGTCGCTCGAGTTGTATCGAGCCTTAGTTTTCCCACGCTTTGTAATGGTGTGATCTTGTATCGCTTTTATTACCTGCTGTCTGCTTGAGCGCCCTTATTTTGGAGTAGTAGCTATGCATATGTACGTTAGCGTACAGTTGCATTTTTTTTTCGGGCGCAGCTACCTAGACCAACCCCGACGGCACCTACAGTAATGCGTCACATTTATGTGATGCGTATATCTGTGGCTTTGACCCAAGTACAGGATCGACAACCAGTTACCCTTCACCCCGGTGGATAACCCAGCCCCGATGCTATATAAAGGCCACTTCGTGACCTTGCCAAGAGCCCCTCACTATTGTGCGCAGCACTCACAGCCATTCCTTTGCCATGCCGACCCCCAGTATTTATCTGAGAACCCCAGACGCAACCCCGGGCAGTTTTGTCAAATTATTGTGGGACTTTACCTGCAGTACCATGAGTGCCACCCGTCCACCCCAGTACGAGTTGCTCAAATCGAGGATCACCCCTTCCACCTCGAAATATTGGGCAGTGGTGCACATCCCTCCCGCATACCCAAACCAAGACCCAACGGAAGTCTCCTTCGTGGGGAAATCCATGCCAACTCCGCATATGGCCATAGAAGCTGCTGCATACGAGGCGCTCACTCGTCTTTGATTCGCGGTACCCTATGCCAGCGAGCGAGGATACTATTATTTTCCGAGTCGTGCAGCACCCGGAGAAGTTGCATCTTTTCCCGGTGGACGAATTGAGAGAGATCCAGTACTGGCCAACCTTGCCCAGTACGTTATCGCTCAGGAGCGTTTAACTCAGCGGGTAATGGGTTATCTCCAGAGCCTCGCTGATTTAAATCCTCGGATCGCTATTGGCAGACCACTGAGGCCTGACCAGGAGAGGCGCATTCATCGACTAGTCAACCCGCTTCCCCCGATAAAAGAGGAGTGTGCCCCAGTACCAGAGGCGTTTTCTCAGGACCCTGTCCTTTTGCCGTTTTCCTTGTAAACGCCTCCACTGTATTTATTATCCCAGTATTTTGTTTATGTGTTGTAGCGTGTTCGTGGTTCCCAAATTTTGTGCGATGGATCCGATTCTCTTTAGTTCCAGTTATGTGAGTAGTTTTACTGCTGTTAGTTTTGTTTAAATTATTTTTCTCTCGCAACATGTTTTTGAGGAGATTTCTTTCCCCGAGTCACTGCTGCGTATATATTTTCACGACATAGATTTTTTATTCGCACAGCGTCGTAACAGCAGACTCACAGCAGCAACCACTCGACCTCGGGCACTATTACAAATCCTTGAGCACATTTTTGCGCCTACCTGATCACACGCGAGGGCACCACAGTCTCAGTGAGAGAGATTTGTGAGTGATCATTCAGGCACGAGTTGCCCCAGCACACCGACGACAGTTAGCCCTCGATGCCGCGCCTAATCCACGTGATCGCCGCCGCCGCGGAGAGCTAACACTCGAGCGGCAGCATCACGACGATCATCCAGGATCATCGCGCACAGGAGCACGGAGAACCCCAGCAGCACCGCCAAACCCCCACACACCAGGACCACATACCAGTCCGGCATTGCCTCCGCCATTAGAGCCTCGTCTCGAGCTCCTGCTAACAGCAATGGAGGAGAAGGAAGGAGAAGTAGAAGCGAGGCCAGGTGTGAGGAAGAAGAAAGGAGCACCGCGATCATTTTATAGCTCGAGATCGGTGTACGGTGGGCGAGGTCCACCAGCGCCACTCGTCGCTCGACCGCCGGTGTTCGGAGGCGAGTCCGCGAGCAGTGCCGACAGCGCACTGGCCCGCGAGGTGAGTGCACGCTGCACCGGCAGCTAGCACGCCGCGCACTACCACGGTACGTCCTCGATGCCCTACGAGCTAGGCATCGCCGGTGGAGGAAGCGCGGGAGAGCTCGCGAGAGAGAAGAGAGAGCCAGAGGTAGAAGAAGAGGCCGACAGTGGGCCCTGGGTCCACCTGTCAGCCAGAGAGAGCACTGTGCTCTCGGGTACGACCAGCGTATTTTAGTAATTTAGAACTTATTTTAAATTACTGTATCCGCGTGGAAATATCTCGTTTTCCCTAACCGTAGATTTTTTCCACACTACGTCAGTGTATCACACTGTGGTTTTACACCACTTATTGCCCTCTCACTATAGCCGCTTTGTTTTTGTGCAGTTGAACGATTTCTTTTGATAAAAACAGTTTTTGTTCAAAACAGCATTTAACAAATCTCGAGGACGAGATTTTTCTTAAGGGGGGTAGTGTTGTGACACCCCAAAAATTTTGACCTTGTTTTATTTATTAAAATTTTTGCCAGGAAATAAAACTTTTCCATTTGTCAAGATTTACCCTTTTGTTATTGTGGATTTTTACTTCAAGTGGAAAACTTTCAAAAGGTATTGTTGGACTTGAATACTCTCTTTGATAAAACAATTCTTTATCAGTGGATTTAAATTGCAAGATTTGTTTTCTCAGAGCTTTATTCTTTTAAAATGATTTCTTTTGAATTTGGAGCCTGTTTTGCACTACAACCATTTGACAAATGCAATTAAAATTTCCACCAAAATTTGGGGATGTCATGTGATGTTTCCACATCACTTTTATGCAAAAATACCTTTTGGCCATTGGAGATTTTGAGCTCTACACCAACTTTTCCAATCTGGTCCAGTAGGAACTTTTGCACTACAACCTATTTAAATATTTCTTTAAAAGAATTCCAAGTGTTTGGAGATGTCAGTGGATGCATACAATTCAACTCTATGCAAAAACCCAGTGATGTTCTTTGAAAAATTTGAGTAAAACAACCTCTTTTTCATTCTGGTCCAGTTTGGTGTTTTGAACTGCTACCTTATTTTATTTTGCTCAACTGACCCTGAGCTTTTTCCTACTTGTAGCCCTCCTTTCAAAACCCTTAAGTCCAGGAGAGTGGACTCATTGGAGGTTTTTAAGTGCATGCAATAAACCCTTTTTCTTTCTGTCCAAAACTGGAGTTTTGCAAAACTTGCTCTAACAAGTTTCTGGTTTTACCCATATGATCTTGCCTTCACCATCCACACCTAAAGAGACCCTGATCTGGAGATTTTGGCCACTCCAAGAGTTGCCTAAGTGCACTTGGCATTCTGTCGAGCACTTGGTGTGCACAGTCGGTTTTGGGCATGTTTCCTAGTATGCACTGTGAACTTGCTCCAATGACCCAGCAACCTTGTCCACTGAACTCCTAGCTGTCTCTATCCTAGTCCTGTTAATTGCCAGCCCCACCCTCGCGCTCTAGACCGCCCTGGCATTTCGTCGAGCAGGTTCCGTGCGTGCTCTGGGCGCGCCCAGAGCGCACGTTTTGCACGCGTGCGCACTGAGCCGCCGCGCCACACTGCCGCACTCGACGCGACCCGTCCCTGGCCCCTGCTCCACCGCTGAACCGCGCACTAGCTCGCCCCCTCTCCACGCCATCTCTGGCGCCCTGCAGCGCCGCTGGCAGAGCATTTGGCGGCACACCGGCGTCGGCAGCGAACCTCTCCCATGTTCGGCACCGCCCAAACCACACCAGCGCGCCAGCTGCCCCGTGAACAGCCCGGTCTTATCCCGAAGCTCGTCGGCACGCGCTCGTCGCCGCCACGTCGCCCTGCGGCTACAGCACGGCTGTCGCCGGCGATCTTATCCCCAGCCGCCGCGGTCCAACCTCGAGCGCCTATTTAAAGGGTCCCCGAACTCGTTCAAGACCTCAGGCGACCTCAGACCCTCCCCGTAGAGCTTCCCTAGCAGTGGATTGACCGGAGAAGACCGTCTTCACCAACTCCGGCCAGTTCGGCCGCCGCCAACTCCGGTGAAATACATCGCAGCCAGCCACTCTCTCGCCCAACCAGCGCCACCAGTAGCTTCCCCTTGTCCTTGCGGAGCTGCCCAGCAACCCAACCACGATCGGAGACCACCGGAGCCCAAAAACCACTTCTCACCCGTAGCCCCCTCCGCCGCGGAGCTCGCCGCCGGCGATTTCTTCCACCTCCGACGACCCAGCTACCACCAAGAGGACCACCCCAATCTGGCCGTTCCATCCCCGCCCTCGGATGCCCGTGAGGCGCTGCCGTTCGTCGACGGCGATCGCCGGAGTCCGGCTCCCGTCAGGTAGAGAAGAGGAGGGAGAGGGAAGAACGGTCAAACCTGACCAGTGGGCCCTCTGGACCCACTGTCAGTGACCCGCGCGCCGTCTTCTCTGTTTTAAGTGAAGGCGCATAAGTCCCGAGTACGTTTCCTCTGCTGCGAAAGCGTATTCCCCTCGAAGCGTTTTCCTTTTTCTGGTTTTATTAAAAACATAGTTTTGACCAGACTTTGACCAGCTATAACTTTTAAAATAAAACTCCAAATGAGTTGATTCTTTTTCCTACCTCTCTCAAATTTCACCTAGTTTATTTTAAGATTTATTTCAAAAATATTTGAGACAACCTTTTGTACTGTGTTTGAAATATGTGTTGTTTGGATATTTCTCAAAATAGGATTTTTGGAGAAAAGGGAAAGCTTCCAAAAAGTGCATCCCTTGCATACTCTTGAAGGCAAGCATTTCTGAACTCTGGCATGATATTTTGTTGTGGTGTTCTGATACGATTACAACACCATTTGGCTTGGAGTATGCGTTATCTTTATGTAACGATAAAGTCTCATGCATGAGTGCTTTTTGGAGATATTTTGTGGTCAGCAATGGATACGCTAGTGATTTGGATCATCCTCGTGAGCTCCTCATGCATACCGGAAGGAAGCCGGGAAAGTCGTGGTCTTGGGTAGACACGAGCTTGTCCCTAGTCCCTCGTCGAGACGAGTATGTCCGGTATGGCATGGCGAGGCTTGATGAGTGGTGATTTATTCCACTAATGGTAATATTGTTGGAGGACACTTGGACCACCTGAGTCGGTCGTAGGTCGAGTCTTGATCAGTAACTTCCTTATTTGTTGGCACTACCACTTGTCCCTGTCGCAGACGGGGTATGGTTCAGTAAGTTGTCAACCCCTTACCAAAGCACACACCGTACAGAGAGGCCATAGTGGAAGATACCGGAGGCCTCCGGTAGGCATGCCACTTGGTCCGGGGGCATGGGTGTTTCCGGTTGGGACCGAGAGGGGGGCACCCCTTAGAGCGCGCATATAGAAATTTGATCCCATGCTACGTCGAGGTTGTAGCCTCCCCACTTAGAGTTTTGCTTGGCAGGTGTCGTGGGTGATTCCAGACATCGGTGAGTTAAACTGGTGTGTGCAGGTCAGGCGTGTTTTCAATTAAAAGGCCGTAGGCGGAATTAGTCCCGATGGACTAAATAAATCCGTTACTTGTGGGAAAATAGTACTCCCTCTTCAGAGGATATATCCTGTTGGATAGCCATGTTCATAGGTAAGGACCACAGCCTGAGTGGAATCTAGTAACGGTATTCGGATGGAAAACGAATTAGCTAGAACTCAGTGACGGTTTTCGGATGGAGACACGGCTAACTGGATCATAGTAACGGTATTCGGATGGAGAACGAATTAGCTAGAACTCAGTGACGGTCTTCGGATGGAGAAACGCCTAGACTAGATTTTTGTTTATGACCTGTGACATCTGAGGATCATGTTTTAATTTTATTATTAATATGGACTAACCATTTACATTATGTATTTTATTAAGTATCCCTGGGATGGTTCTACCTCCTGGATATTCACTGTGATTATTCTTTTATAAGCCCTTTATGTGGTGTCGCTCAGACGCCCGACTGCGGCATGCTTGTTGTTTGATTATCTTTTATAAGCCCTTTCTGTGGTGTCGCTCAGACGCCCGACTGCGGCATCATTAATTTATTTGCAACCTTTCGAGGAGTCATCTTAGACACGCACTCAGTGCATTCCTTTTACATCCGTATTGCACGTCCATATTTTCTCTGCACGCGTGCATCACAGATTTCTGTTTACTTCGTGGCAGACTTATTATCATAAATGTTTCGGAGTATGATTATCTCCTGTTATATTATACCCATGTTCTTAATGTTTGCGAGTACATTCAAACGTACTCACTGGCTTGTCCCTGGCTATTGTCTTGGCCAGATTTTTGCGCATGGAGATAAGCATCGCGGTGACAGCCTCGGAACCTACGTATTGACGATAGCAGCCTCGCGAAGATAGGAGTTATCCTGGTCAGCTGTTCTTGTGAGAATGGAGTCCCATAGACGCACTTGTATCACAGATCGCTTCCGCCATCAACCACTAGAAACCAAGTGTTGTACTCCTGGGCCACAATGGTCTTGTACTACATATTTTTGTACCTTGCTTGGAATTCTTGTATCAAGTTGGTGCCTCATCAGCTAACAGTAATCCTGGGGCTGGTGAGCACAAAGGCCGTTTTCTGGGAAATTTTATCCTGAAAATCCGGCCGTGACACCAATGATGTGGCACAGGTTATCTATGTGAAGGACATGACTACCAAACCGAGAAAAAGAAAAGATAAGGAAGCGAATACATCATACGATGCGCCAAAGCGCCACATAGTTCTTTCAGGAAAAAGGGACATCGTGGGAGTGGAGGGCAAGACAGACATGTCTGAAGATTATGAAAAGTTTCATGAAATTCCTCCCTTCAAAGTCAAGGCTGACCCAAGCATCTTGATAAACGATGAAGATTATCCATGGTTACGGCGTAATAAGCAAATGACACAAGCGAAGAAAAAGTGAAGACTTTCTCCCGCAACTATTATGATGATACCATGCCAACATTGTAACAGACGAGTATGATACCATTGTCCGTTTTGTACACGAAGTGCATCCAGTTTTTACCGTAACCCTCTCAACTTTCTTGCACATGCTATGTGGATGAAATGATGATACCATGCCAACTTTCAACCTTTTCAGAGTTCATTTGAAATGCTTTTCAATTTCAGGGTCTTATAGCTCAAAATAATCAATAAATGCATGAAAAATAAGAAATGAAGTCAGAAAGGGTTGAAAATTGATGATGTGGCTTTGAATGCTGCATTTTGAACACACAAAAAGTCAAGAGTTCAAATAAGTTTTAAAAAATGAAATCCCTTTGTAACAGACGAGTTTCCGTATGAAATCCTGATACTTCGAAAGAGATTGTCCATTTTGTACACGAAGTGCATCCAGTTTTTGCCGTAACCCTCTCAACTTTCTTGCACATGCTATGTGGATGAAATGATGATACCATGCCAACTTTCAACCTTTTCAGAGTTCATTTGAAATGCTTTTCAATTTCAGGGTCTTATAACTCAAAATAATCAGTAAATGCATGAAAAATAACAAATGAAGTCAGAAATGCTTTTCAATTTTAGGGTCTTATAGCTCAAAATAATCAGTAAATGCATGAAAAATAACAAATAAAATAAATAAGTAATTAGAAGCAAAATAATATAAACTTTAATAAATTATATAAGTACAAACAAAATAAAATAAACTTTAATAACATAAATAAAATTTATGAAACTAAAATTATCAAAGTATTTTCTGTTCAAAACATTATAAGCAACCTCTAGTATTATTGAAACTAAAATTATATAAAATTGATGCAACTAAAATTATCGAAGTATTTTCTGTTCAAAATCATTGAAAGCAAAAAGAATTTTCATAAAGAACTTTTTTGTTAGAAACTTTAATAGCAAAAAGAATTACCATAAAGTAAAATAAATAAGTAATTAGAAACAAAATAAAATAAAATAAAATAAATAAGTTTTTTGTTGTAAGTGGAAACAAAACAAAATAAATAAAGCAAAAAAGAAAACAAAAAAACAGGCAAAAAATAAAAAATATGCCACCTACTAGGCCACCACGGCCTGAATACGACTAGAAACCCATCGATGGGCCAGGATTCAGGCCCGCAAAGGCCCAGTAGGCCCATCAGGCATAGCAGTGACAATTAGGCCCGTAAGCCTGCAATGGAGAGGAGCTCGAGAGGGGAGCGGCAGTGGGGCTTATAAACCACTGCGTGCCCCTCTCAACTAGCGAGGTGGGACTAAACTTTCGACGCGGGCGCAGCAGCACAAGGCCTTTGGTCCCGGTTGGTGGCACCAACCGATACTAAAGGGGTGCATTGGTACCGGTTCGTGGCACTAACCGGTACCAATGCCCCCCCTTTAGTCCCGGTTGGTGCCA
>NC_057796.1:55167477-55168102 GCF_018294505.1 Triticum aestivum
ATATATGTATGTATGTTCTCTGTGCATATAAAAGTTAGATTTTTAGTACATTTGGGTACATTTTAGGTTAGTTTTATCTATATATGTTCTCTGATTTAGTACATTTTTGGTTAGTTTCATTTTTAGAAAATTTTTTATATATTTAGGAAAAGAAGGAAGAGAAGGAAGAAGGAAGAAGAAGAAAAAAAATTATATATGCAAAAGTTACATTTTTTTGAAAAGTATTATATATCTAGCTAGGAAGATAATGAAGAAAGAAGAAAAAGAAGGAGAGGAAAAAGGAAATTAAGAAGAAGAAAAAAGATGAAAAAGAAGAGGAGAAGAAGAAGAGAAAATAGAATATTCTATTTTCTCTTCTTCTCCTCTATTCCTTTCTTCTTCTCCTCTTTTTTTCTTCTTTTTTTTTCTTCAATCTTCTCCTCTATTAATATCTTCTTCTCCTCTTTTTATTTCTTCTTCGTCTTCTTATTTTTTTTATCGGATATGTCGTTGTCGATATACCCCGTGTCCCGATAACTTCAACACGAGGGGTGGGTTCGACCTACCCCCTCCCCGATAACATTATTTTCCCATGTATGTATGTCGTCATTGTCGATATAACCCCCTCCCGGATAACTTCGACCGT
>NC_057796.1:55168261-55172696 GCF_018294505.1 Triticum aestivum
GCCCTCTCGCTCGACCAAAACTCTCGAGGACACCCAAACCCTAGAAAAAAACGATGTCGGTCTCCTACCCCCTCCCGCCGCGCCCCTACCCTTGAATCGTTGCCGAGGCCACCCCAAACCCGGAATAAGCTAGGTCTACGTTTGCACTAATATATCCACCTGCTGTCATGTTTGTGTAATAATTGCCATGTTGTAATATTTGCAGAAACAATGGAGCACGGACGAGACGAGGAAGCAGAAGAGGTGTTGGGGGACATATTCTTAGCCGGAGGTGATGTCTTGTCGTATCTTAACGACAATGATGGTTTGGAAGAACAGGGTGAAGAAGCAGGCTACGGTGATCGAAGAGTGGAGGAGGAAAGACATGATTATGATGGCTCCGGTGACCCAACGCTGGTGCAAGAAGGAGCCCGTGGTGACGGCTCCGGTGTTCGAACAGAGTCCGGCCAGGTAAATATATTCGTTATGCCTGTGCTGACTAGCTAATTGATGCATTCATTGTTTTGGTATGTACACATATTAATTAACTCTCGTCTTTCTTCTTTTTTCTAGCCCTCCGGATCGAGCACAACTTCGGTAAAGAGATGAGGCCCGAAGAGAAAGTTGCGCTCGGATGAAAGGTTTGAGATCACAGCAATCACGCGCGCCGGCCAACCGATTGAACCCATCCGGACAAAGGAAGCATTTGCTACTCAGTGCGGGGTTCTTGTTAGGGACAAGATCCCGATCAGCATCCACCAATGGTATAAGCCTAAGAAGGAAGACCCTGAGGTGTCTTATGTCAATGATATGCAGAAAGATGATCTTTGGACTGTGCTAAAGGCAAATTTCACCCTACCGCCAGAGGAGGATCCAGAGAAGCCAGTTAAAGAGCAATTAATCAAGTCTCATGCTCTTAAGAAGATGGCAGACCTATTCAGGAGGTGGAAGAATGAGCTGAAAACGTTTGTTGACAAAGAAGAGACACCAGAATTCATCGGCAAATATGAGAAGATCAGAGATCACTGGCCCGCATTTGTGGCCCACAATACGTCGGAAAAGAGTAAGAAGTTGTCAGCGACAAACAAGAAAAATGATGCGAAGAAGAAGCTTCACCATCGCACGGGGTCAGGTGGCTACCTCAAAGCCCGACCTAAGTGGGCCAAGGCTGAGAATGATCTGCTTGATAAAGGGATCGAACCAGAGACAATGAACTAGCCAGACCGTTGCCGGACTTGGTTCTTCGGGGCTGGCGGAACCTTGGACCCTGTATCAGGGAAGTGCGTTTGGACGGACGAGCTTTTGAGAATACCAGTCAAGAGGATTCAACACTATATCGATGCAGCGCAGCAAGGGACGTTCGTTCCAGACAGAGAGAACGACGAGCTCACAATGGCCCTCGGGAATCCTGTGCACCCTGGACGGACATGAGGCACGCCAGGCTCCGTTCCGTGCACGGCTGGTTTTCCGGACGCAGGCGGTTACAAATGCCAGGAGAGGAGGAAAAAAGTGGAGCAGACCCAAATTCAGAAGCTGCACGAAAGGGTTCAAGCGCTAGAGGAACGAGACGTAGCTCGCAGCAAGCGACCTGCCGAAACTACCCCCGAAGCTAGCCCGCCATCTCAGCGGAGAAGCAGCATGGCTTCCACCGAGCTGCTTCAGCCGGAGCATGTCTTGACGGCTCCTGCTAGCTACCCCGTGGATGCTATCATGGAGTCTCAACATTGCCACCTTATGACGCAATGGCAGAACTTCAAAGTCAAGGCGGTTGTCGGCTCTGTTCGACCTCGTGAACCCGGCGCAACTTTTCACTATCGTTCGATTCCAGAAGGATATGCTAGGGTGACGGTGGACGAAATAACGGAGGGATTTGAGGACCTCCAGCTTGACCACCCTATCGGTGAAGGGGAGACTCGGCTGGGTTCTGCTCTGAAGACTCCATGCCTATGGCGGAAGGAGCTCATCAACCTCCCGAACTGGACGCCTCCGCCTCCTCCTCCTCCTGCGGCGAGTAAGGGCACTCCGCCTCCTCCTCCGGGGAGTGATCAGGGCACTCAGCCTCCTTCTCCGGCGCGTGGCGGCACTCCGCCTCCTCCTCTGCCTCCTCCTCCGGTGAGTGATCAGGGCACTCAGCCTCCTTCTCCAGCGCGTGGCGACACTTCGCCTCCTTCTCCGCCTGCGCCGGCGCGCCCGAGCAGCCAGCCTCCTCCTTCTCCGCCTCGTCAGCAAGGGCGGAAGAGACCCGCCGCCACTCAGGCTGCTCCGGCGCGTCGTAGTCCTTCTCCTCCGCCTCGTAAGCAAGGAAAGAAGACAGCCGCAGCCGCTCCGTCTGCTCTGCCAGCGTCTAGCAGTACAGCCAGAGGCGGGAGGCAATACAGATTCGTTCCTTCTCTGAAGACTCCAGAGAAGTTACCATACGAGAGGACCGAGGAGGAAACCACGAAGATCGTGCGAGCCGAAGTGACAAACTTCTTTGAAGGGGTGAAAGCAAAGATACATCCACCTCCGGAGGAGAAGGTAGATCCGGTGAAAGCGAAGCGCACTCTGGCTGCCCTGACAAAACCACCAAAGTCTCCGCCGAAAGGCAACTATGAGCGCATTATTGCAAAGACATTTGTCGAAGTGGAGCGGTTGGGAAGTACTGTCAGTGATCAAAGGTTAAAAGAACGACGAGCTGGTAAAAAAATTGCCCAGCTCGGCGAACAAGCGAACCAATCGTGCCCCCCGCTCAAGGTGTCTAGCGACATCGTCGCTAATGCTCTGAGGATGGTGCCCGGTTATAGCAATCTTGGAGATTACCTGCCCGACGATGTACATTATGATTTCTTGGAGGTAGACGAACACAAATACCATTACGGGAAGCCTCTCGTCAAAGATGAAAGATCTTTAACAATGATGATGCGAAGATTACATGATTGGTACATGAAAACCTGCAGAGAGTCTGGGGGGAGGAATACTTTGACGCTGAGAGTTAAAGAGGAGCATGACCTCGTTGGAATTGAATTGTTGAATGTTCCATTTGAGGAGTTCTTCCAGTTTTTCAATCAAAAGGCCCTCGATAAATCAACGATCACTTGCTACTGTCTGTAAGTAGTACTACTTCTGTCATTAAGTCTCTCTATACAGGTCAGCTCTTTCATTGCATGTATTTATAATTATCCTCACTATATTATGCAGATTGAAGATCGCCAAATTGAAGAAAAGACAAATCGGTAATACTGGATTCATTAACACAAATCTCATAGATGCAACTGAGGTTAAATATCATGCCGAAAATACCGAGGCCAACTTGCTACGGTCGTTGGTAATAAATGAAAACAAAGATATAATACTCTTTCCTTACAACTTCAAGTGAGTGTTACTGTCTTGTGCATATTCGGTTTCCCTTATTAGTCCAGGTTATAGTAATGTAATTGATGACTTATGCATGTGTGCGCATCTTCCACTATATTCTCCTGGAGATTAAGCTTGAGCAGGGACTAGTAACCGTCTTAGACTCGAGACGAAAAGATCCCCAGGACTATGCGGACATGACTCAAATGCTCGAGAAGTAAGTTAAATCGATCATTATCCACCATATCAGCAACTTTGTTCATTTCCTGGTATCAACTAATTGTTTTCTTTGTCTAGCAGGGTTTGGAGAAAATTCACCAAAAAAGCTCCGGGACTGCCGAAGAAGCTGCAATTTAGACACCCGAAAGTAAGTACTATAGTAGCATGTTCCGCACATCTCCTAGTGATTCAAGCGCTAGTTTCACCAATACCATTTAGCATGCTTGCTTATCTATTTGATTGACCTCTATTTCTTGTAAAGTGGTTGTGGCAGGAACCCGGGAATAATTACTGTGGATACTACGTTTGCGAGTCCATCCGCTACACGACCTGTGAGCGGGGCTACTCTGACGAACAATATGAAGTGCGTAAGCAATAATATTCACAATTTTATTTTATTACCATCATTTGTGTTGAGTTTCATTTATTCATATATATATATGTGTGTGTGTGTGTGTGTGTGTGTGTGTATTGACCCCTTCTACAAATTAGATCTTTCGGATGCGGGATGAACTCCTACCACCAGATCGTATGCGAGCAATTCAAGAGGAATTGGCGGCATTCTTCCTTGACCACGTGATCGCTGAAAACGGAGAATACTGTGTGGACCCTGTGTTCATATATGATTAGGAGATTATATTGTAAGAGATAATTATTGTATATATGTAGCCGGTAGTGTCGGATAGATATATGAGAACTTGTTGTTCGACCAATCTCTCGGAGAAGGAGAGGTGGTCGATATCACTTCTCTCTGTATGCATATATATGTTCATGACGATCTTTTGTTTCCTTCATTTGCTTACTAGCTAGCGTGTCTAGTCCTCTCTATACGTATATAGTACGTAGCATCGACCAAGCACGGAGATAAGAGAGGACACTTCTCTCTATTAATTAGCTAGCTAAC
>NC_057796.1:55173015-55175515 GCF_018294505.1 Triticum aestivum
CAAAAAAACAAAAAACCCAGCCCGTGCAATGCTGACGCGTGGATGCCTATTGGTCCCGGTTAGTGCCACCAACCGGGACCAAAGGCCCTCCTGCCTGGGCTCGCCGCACCGGCCACGTGGAGGCCCATCTGTCCTGGTTCGTGTAAGAACTGGGACTAAAGGGCTAGGGCATTAGTAACGACCCTTTAGTCCCGGTTCAACAACCGGGACAAAAGGCCCTTACCAACCGGGACAGATGACCCTTTTTCTACTAGTGGTCCTTGGATTGTTGTTGCATATTCAGCTCCTGTTGCAGCTGCTACTGCTGTTTTCTTGATTTACCCTATTGGTCAAGGAAGCTTTTCTGATGGTATGCCTTTAGGAATCTCTGGTACTTTCAACTTTATGATTGTATTCCAGGCAGATCACAACATCCTTATGCATCCATTCCACATGTTAGGTGTAGCTGGTGTATTCGGCGGTTCCCTATTCAGTGCTATGCATTGTTCCTTGGTAACCTCTAGTTTGATCAGGGAAACTACTGAAAATGAATCTGCTAATGAGGGTTACAAATTTGGTCAAGAGGAAGAAACTTATAATACTGTGGCTGCTCATGGTTATTTTGGCCGATTAATCTTCCAATATGCTAGTTTCAACAACTCTCGTTCTTTACACTTCTTCTTGGCTGCTGGGCCTGTAGTAGGAATCTGGTTCACTGCTTTAGGTATTAGTACTATGGCTTTCAACATAAATGGTTTCAATTTCAACCAATCTGTACTTGATAGTCAAGGTCGCGTTATTAATACTTGGGCTGATATCATCAACCGTGCTAACCTTGGTATGGAAGTAATACATGAAAGTAATGCTCACAACTTCCCTCTAGACTTAGCTATTGTTGAAGTTCCATCTATTAATGGATAAGGGTGAGTCTAGCAGTCAAGATCCCTTCTGCCTTTGCACTCGAGGACCAATGTCCGTCTGGCCCGAGGAAACCTTTGCACGCCTCCGTTACCTTTTGGGAGGCCTACGCCCCATAGAAACTGTCTACCTAAGACTGTCCCTTGGCCCGCGGGTCTGACACAAGGTTAGAATCCGAGCTCTTCCAGAGTGGTATCTCACTGATGGCTCGGGCCCCCCGAAGGGCGCCTTCTTCGCCTTCCACCTAAGCTGCGCAGGAAAGGCCCAAAGCCAATCCCAGGGAACAGTAAAGCTTGATAGGGTCTTTCTGTCCAGGTGCAGGTAGTCCGCATCTTCACAGACATGTCTATTTCACCGAGCCTCTCTCCGAGACAGTTCCCAGATCGTTACGCCTTTCATGCGGGTCGGAACTTACCCGACAAGGAATTTCACTACCTTAGGACCGTTATAGTTACGGCCGCCGTTCACCGGGGCTTCGGTCACCGGCTTCCCTATCATCAGTTCACCAACTTCCTTGACCTTCCGGCACTGAGTAGGCGTCAGCCCCCATACTGTTGGGGATCATAGCAGAATTTTAAAATTTCCTACGCATCACCAAGATCCATCTATGGAGTATACTAGCAACGAGGGGAGAGGAGTGCATCTACATACCCTTGTAGATCGCGAGCAGAAGCGTTCCAATGAACGGGGTTGATGGAGTCGTACTCGCCGTGATCCAAATCACCGATGACCGAGTGCCGAACGGACGGCACCTCCGCGTTCAACACACGTACGGAGCAGCGACATCTCCTCCTTCTTGATCCAGCAAGGGGGAAGGAGAGGTTGATGGAGATCCAGCAGCACGACGGCGTGGTGGTGGAAGTAGCGGGATCTCGGCAGGGCTTCGCCAAGCTTCTACGAGAGGGAGAGGTGTTGCAGGGGAGAGGGAGGCGCCAGGGGCTGTGTTGCTGCTGCCCTCCCTCCCCCCCCACTATTTATAGGCCCCCTGGAGGGGGGCGCCGGCCCTGGAACCCATCTGCATGGGGGGGGCGGCGGCCAACGGGGAAGGGGGTGGCTTCCCCCCCAAGCCAAGTGGGGCGCCCCCCACCCCTAGGGTTTCCAACCCTAGGCGCAGGGGGAGGCCCAAGGGGGGGCGCCCCAGCCCACTAAGGGCGGGTTCCCTTCCCACTTCAGCCCATGGGGCCCTTGGGATAGGTGGCCCCACCCGGTGGACCCCCGGGACCCTTTCGGTGGTCCCGGTACAATACCGATAACCCTCGAAACTTTCCCGGTGGCCGAAACTGGACTTCCTATATATAATTCTTCACCTCCGGACCATTCCGGAACTCCTCGTGATGTCCGGAATCTCATCCGGGACTCCGAACAACTTTCGGGTTTCCGCATACTAATATCTCTACAACCCTAGCGTCACCGAACCTTAAGTGTGTAGACCCTACGGGTTCGGGAGACATGCAGACATGACCGAGACGCCTCTCCAGTCAATAACCAACAGCGGGATCTGGATACCCATGTTGGCTCCCACATGTTCCACGATGATCTCATCGGATGAACCACGATGTCGAGGATTCAATCAATCCCGTATACAATTCCCTTTATCAATCGG
>NC_057796.1:55189300-55205710 GCF_018294505.1 Triticum aestivum
TTCTCCTTTCAGGGCCTATCCGAAAGAGAATCCAGTACCTCTTGGTCCTGAATATCAGAATAGGACAAACGAACCGGCCTCCGCGGATATCTTTGCTTCGGAACAAAACCCCGCAATCAAATAGATTGTCCCAAGGGCGCCATATTCTAGGAGCCCAAGTTATGCTATTGAAAATTCGTTCCTCTAGCAGTTCCGGTTTGAGCATTCCGTTCCCTTTTTCAAACTCCACTTCTTTTCATATAGCAATCCCTGATCAAAGAGAGAACAATATCCATTTCAAAACATTTCTAACAGATTCCTTAGTTCGGATCGACGAAGTAATGTCACTCGACTATTATCAACCTGACTGCAATCTTTTTCTGTCGGTAAGGATTGCACCAGAGCACCTTCTACTTCTAATAGGCCATGAACTATAGATAGAGAAGAATCATTCCGAGCGAGTAGATAAGAAGCGATCCACTTTTTTTTATCGGTTCCAGGGGAAGACCAAAGATCTTGCGCGGCAGGTCCGCCAAAAAACTCAAAAGAGAAAGAAGTCTCGTTAATCTCTTCATGCTCGTTCTAAGTTCGAAGTACCTTTTGGCCAAAGAAAAACCCGCTTCCTGACACGATTGCCTCTTTATCTTTATATAGATAGATTCTATAGGGTTATTTCTTAGTAAGTCTATTTTGTACAAGAGCCCCTCCTATCTGATAGAAAAGGGTCCCATGATCCCGAGCCGATCTTACCTTGGCTCGCAAACCCTAAGTTTGTCTATGAAGAGCTAATCTAATTGTATTTTTTTTTTCTAAAATGGATTTCTTATGTGGAATACTAATGGATAGGGCTTCGTTGCTAAGTGCTACAAGATTTAGTGCACCGGAACTCGTGGTTATGGACCCGAATCCTTTAGCATGGAACATTGTCTTTTCCAAGTAAAAACCCTTAATATATGAAAGAATAAAAAGGTGCTTTCATTCTTGTGGAATAAAAAGTCCTCATACTTTAATGAAAGGAAAATCGTAATTTTTCGTTAGGTATTTGATCCCTACAGAACCTATCACTAAAATACCGGATGAGTGGGAGAGTGGAGGGGCCGGCGGCGGCTGTCGGGACTCGGGAGGCTCGCCGGGACGGCAGCAAGGTGGCGGCCCGGTGTGTGAAGCGGCGGGCAGCGGGCACGCGAGGTCAGCCAGGAGAAGGCGTTGTGCAGAGAGTTGGGAGGAGAGCGAGCGGCGTCGTGGCGATCTCGCCGGCGACGGGAGGAGGACGACGAGCTGAGCCGAAGGAGGGCGAGGCGTCCACGTGCACGAGGCTCCCCGGCGGATTGGGAAGACGGGGCGAGGCATCTCCGACGGCGTGGGCTGTGCCGCCGGGTGCCGTGCTTCCTCAGATTCATGTTTGAGTCGCTTCCCTCGACGTCGACGGCTCTATGATCAGGTGTGTTCTCTTCCTGCTGTGTGGCTATGCCGCCTCATCCTCCAGGTACTAAGCCACGATGAGATGTAAGTGTACTGCATATCATTGCCGCCTTCCACATGTTCGACGGAATGCCCAACCACATTACTCACACAAAATTCGATGGAAAAAGGAAGCAACCTGGCTTATTAGGGCCATTAGGCAGTTAGCCTCCGCATTAGCTGGGTCAGCCTTTTGAATGGAAAGATTGTCTACATTTAATGCTGAAGCTAAATCTTCTGAATCTATGTTTGTTTGATTTCCAGCAGCTAATCCCGGTTTGATGGCAGTCCCAGAAACTGGAAAATTAGAAGGCTCGGCAACTAAAGCCCTCTTAAATAGGTCCAGTTGCTTGGAGTCTCCGACAACACTTTCTGAGCCAGTAGACTGAAAGTGAGCATACCAATTTGCAAATGCCATAGTAGCTTCCATTTGATTTGTGCTTTGAGAACCTGTTTTTGTTCTAAAGGAATCAAAGCCTTTCGATGCAATATGCATCTCTGAGCTACTGGATTCATGACTTCTGCTATACTTTTCCTGCACTATAGTATGAGTTGGAGGAAGAGCAGAAGGGGTGGCAGCTATCTCCTTTTTCCTTTCAATGGAAAATGAGTCCAGGTTAACACCAGGCAAATTTAGTGTGCACGCAACTGATGGTTGTTTGTTGCTTGTGGAACTTCCAGATATTTTCCTATTCTCTAGGGAAAAGTAAGTTTTAACTCCAGAAGATCAGATAAGACCAACCCACTCTTTGGTGTCTCCTTACTTTTATTTCAATCCGTAGAGTCGCCATCAAATTCTGCGAGAGCCTGAATTAGGGGCAAAACAACCATCAGCTACAGATAGCACCAGGGTTAAGATTCAGATATCAGACTATGTATCCTGCATACCAGGGTGACTTTTACAATGAATGAATAGTACAATTTATTTTAAAGTGATCTGGCAATATTTCCTACGAGGGATCTGTCGCACGGCCCGCCCAGCTGCACCCGGCGTTCACCGATGAGGTGGACGAGATGCGGGTGCTGTCTGTGTGCGATGACGACGGGAAGAGGTCGGTGAGGTACGGGTCCCCCGCCCGGCGCGAGGAGGAATGAGGAGACGTGCCAGCAGACACGAGCACGTACAAGCAGCGGCGAACCACAGCATCGGATGGCGCCGCCCTGGGTTCGTCTTCGGCGGCGTAATGAAGGGGCTGCAGCCTGGCAGAAGGTACTTCTACAAGGTAGTGATATGGTGAACTGTGGCTACTGAAACTAATTTTGTGCTAACCTTGTGATCTGAGAGTTTGATTTCCTGATATAGAGAGAGATAAGATTTCTATTCGAACACTGTTTTACATTTGTGCTTAAGAAACGGATGAAACTGTAAGATGATTTTACTATTGGACTGAGCAAATTTTTTTACTGAAATAGATTTTTACATGGAAAATGATTCGCTTAAATAGACACCTGATCAATATATGCTCTGTATGTATATTCTGCAACTCTGCATTTAGATTTAGGGTTACTTGGTTAATATTTTTGAAACAAAAATGTCACTCTAAAAAGATATTATCTAGAATTTCATATCAGGGTGCGGCCCTCTAGATAGGAAGGCATGGATTCAATGGCGAAAACTTCTATCAGGATGGGGACTCTCTAGGCGGGATGGCATGGACCCAACAGCAAGGACATCAATCATGATGGATTCAACCAGTCTGCTCGATCATTGGATGACATAATATGCTTATGATGTGGGTTAATGGAGGTACTCTAGCTCCAACCAAACTACGGCTAGTCCAACCTTCGGTCATGGTTCACTATTCTTCAATCTTAGTGCTGCATATTCCTATTTTAATATACTTGGTGCATAAAATTAATGATTCAGAAAAATAATTTTTTCTTTGTTACAAACAAATCTGCAACTCTCCCAGATAAAAGATTACTACTAAAAGAGAACAACTATTAGTCTTGGTAGGTGAAGTCAGATTGTGTACTGACATTGTTGTAATCTCTGTATCCTATTTCTTGCCGCTTTTTGTGTTATTTTGGTTACACAGAATGGCCATGTTTATCTGAAATTTGTTTTGTCAATTGCCTTTAAATTAACAAATCAGGGTAATAAATAGAATGTGTCTGTTCCATTACCCACAACTGTACCGTTATCTACTATTGAATAGTTGGATCAATACACTTCTCGTAATCTTTTGTTGTAGAAGAGCAAAGTTCTACGTGCTTATAACTTGCCCCTTCTCTCTGTAGAATTAACTACACATGGAGGTTTGAGGAAGAGCTGGCTGGGCGAATTCGTTGGTTGGCTCAACCGGCGAACGATACAGACACTCCGGCAAGATCGAGCCAACGGCTGGAGGATTTCAGGGGAGATCGTACTGTGACTATAACAAGAGGCTAAGATTTCACCTGCGCTGTATGTGAAAAGCAGGTTCAGGAGCTCCAAGCCAACAAACACCAGGGCTTTGAAAAAGATGTAAGATTTCTACTTTCTAGCTTGTCACAAAATTTGTTGTCGCCTGTTATTTTGTATGGCAGTCAGGCATGTTATAAGAATGACCTATAGACCTATTGTTCAGTTTTGTTTGAGATAGAATACAAATTATGCGTAGTATTCAAAGTTTATAGAACATGACCACAACAAAAGAAAACTTTAAAGATCAACATAGACAATACTTTTTCTGGTAGCAATTCAATTTATGATTTTCAGTTAAATGCTCGGAATTATTCCAGTCTGCAGTACATACTTGCTGCTAATTGAAAACTATGGATATATGCTTTCACATGCAGTCCTGGCTTTGCTAACATGTATGGTGTCAGTTTAGAAATACCTAATAGTGTTGTTTTGATTCTTGGCTTCAGGGAAGAAGTGAAAGGTTCCAATAATATTTATCAGTATAAGAGGATACTGTTAGGAAAGCAACTTGTATTCCCATGAGGCCATAGGCCGATATATATACATGTACAGGTGTGGAACATATGCAGGAAACCCCTTATACAACGGGATAAATACAAAGGGGTACATGACTTATATTATAACTCTAACACCCCCCTCAAACTCATGGTGGATGAACAACACTGAGTTTGGAGAGATAAAAGCCATGTTGTGCTCTAGTCTGGGCCTTCGTCAGGAAATCCGCCAACTGTAACTCGGAAGGCACATACTGAAGAGCAATAACCTGATCCTGCACACCAGCGCGCACAATTTAAGCATCAACACCAATATGCTTGGTGAGCTCATGCTTCACAGGATCGCGCGCAATGCTAATAGCACCTGTACTGTTAGATAAGAGCAGAGTCGGTGTAGTGACAGAAACACCAAAATCCTGAAGTAACCACCGTAACCAAGTCACCTCTGCCGTCAAAAGAGCCATGGCTCGCAACTCAGCCTTAGCACTCGAACGGGAAACTGCAATCTGTTTCTTCGTCTTCCAGGCAATGAGAGAACCGCCAAGAAAAACACAGTAAGCAGAAAGTGAACGGCGATCAGAAGGATCACTAGCCCACGTAGCATCCGAATAGGCCTGAAGCTGTAAAGAACTAGAGCTAGGAAAGAATAGACGGTGAGAGATCGTGCCCCGAAGATATCGGAGAACACGAAGGAGATGACTATAGTGAACCGAGGTGGGAGCAGAGACAAACTGACTCAGAATATGAACCGGATAAGAGATGTCCGGACGAGTGACAGCTAGATAGACAAGACTGCCAACAAGATGACGATAACGCGTCGGGTCAGGGAGAGGATCACCATCAGTAGCACGGAGGTGAACATTGAGCTCCATAGGAGTCTCAACAATGCGCTCGTCAGTAAGAGCAGCACGAGCAAGAAGATCCTGGATATACTTTTCCTGGGATATAAAAAAGCCATCAGAGGTAGAAGAGACTTCAATCCCAAGAAAGTAGCGAAGAGGTCCAAGATCAGACATAAGAAACTGCTCACTAAGACGGGCCTTTACAAAGGCAATATACTCGGGGTCATCCCCAGTGATGATCATGTCATCAACATAGAGAAGAAGAAGAGTCCGACCACGAGGAGAAAGGTGAATAAACAATGCTGGATCATGAGCACTTGCTGAAGAACCAGCAGTAGTGACCACAGAGGCAAAATGCTCAAACCAGGCGCGAGGGGCTTGCTTAAGGCCATAGAGAGAGCGACGAAGACGACATACCATGCCATCAGGAACAGAATACCCAGGTGGTGGCTGCATGTACACCTCCTCACGCAGCTCACCATTAAGAAAGGCATTCTTAACATCAAGCTGAGATATAGACCAGTGGCGTGCAGAGGCAACGGCAAGAAGTGTACGAACAGTGGTCATATGGGCCACAGGAGCAAAAGTCTCGTCATAATCACGACCATGCTCCTGCTGAAAACCACAAGCCACAAGACGAGCTTTGTGACGCTCAAGAAAACCATCGGAGCGAGTCTTAACCTTGTAGACCCACTTACAAGTGATGGGACAGACTCCGGGAGGAAGAGAAACAAGATCCCAGGTACCAGTGCGTTCAAGAGCAGCAATCTCCTCTGCCATCGCAAACTGCCATTTAGGATGAACAACAGCCTGACGATAAGAAGTCAGCTCAAGAACAGCAGCACCAGCGGTGGGAAATCCAAAGCGATCAACAAGTGGACGAGGACGAGAACGCAAGCCATAAGTAGGCTGAGAGGAAGAGGACGACTCATCGAATGAGGCATCCACAGGTCGTGAACGACGAGCGTAATGCTGAGGAAAAGATGGAACAATAGAAGGAGGAATCGCCAAGGTAGAATCGGGGGGTGGCGACGAAGAAGTCACCGGAGATGAAGGTGTAGAATCCGGTGACATGCTAGGCGAGGAGACCGGAGAAGATGGTGGCTGCAAATCGACTAGAGGTGGAGAAGCAGAGGGAGTGGAACGAATAGGCACAGGCGCGACGGGGGTGATAGGTGAGTCAGGAAAAGTGAGGAAAGAGATATCCTCCACTGAAAAAATCGAGGAAGATGGGCGTGGGTAGAAGGGACGAGACTCATCAAAAGTCACGTCTCGAGAGATACGCATCCGACGACCGATAGGATCCCAACAACGATAGCCCTTATGCTCATCACTGTAGCCTAAGAAGACACACTCAACAGACTGAGCGGTCAGTTTGGTGCGTTCGCGAGGGGCAAGAAGAACATAACAAACACAACCAAACGAGCGAAGCATCGAATAATCGGGAGAACGATCAAAAAGACGCTCAAAAGGAACGCCACCCTGCAAAGCAGCGGACGGCTGAAGGTTGATGAGATAGGCGGAAGTGGAGATAGCCTCGGCCCAAAAATGAGGCGGAAGAGAGGCGGCGATCATCATCGCACGAGCCGTCTCAAGAAGGTGACGATGCTTGCGCTCAGACACGCCATTCTGAGCATGAGCACCAGGACAAGAGAACTGGGCAAGAGTACCCTGCTCAGCAAGGACTCCACGCAACATCTTGGAGATATACTCTCCAGCAGAGTCAGCACGGAAAACACGAATAGGAGTAGAGAACTGAGTGTGAACCATGGCAGCAAAACGCTTATAGATAGATAACACCTCACTACGAGAAGACATAAAATATATCCAGGTGTATCGAGAGAAATCATCTATAAAAATAATATAGTAGCGATGGCCTCCTTTCGAGGCAAATGGAGCTGGACCCCAGACATCAGAGTGAACAAGGTCAAAAGGACGTTGAGACATAGTGTCGCTATGAGGATAAGGTAACTGGACCTGTTTACCAAGCCGACAACCCTGACAGTCTAAAGACACACCACCGGAGACAGATCCAAGAAGACCACGTCGAACTAAGGATGAGAGACGAGAGCCACACAAGTGACCAAGGCGATGATGCCACTGCTGAAAAGAGCTGGTAGACAAGGCAACAGAGGGGGAAAGACTGGCGGCGGTGGCAGCGGAGGGAAGGTGAAGCCAGTTAAGCTCCCAGAGACCCTGAGAGTCACGGTGTCGGGGGCTAGCACCAAGGAGAGCACCAGTGTGACGGTCCAGAACAGAACAAGAGTCAAAGTCTAGAATCACCCGACAACCGGAGTCAACAATTTGACCACCAGGAAGGAGCTGCATGGTAAGTCGAGGAACATGAGCAACATCAGGAACATGAAAAGATGAGGTGCTAAGAATGCCTCGACCATTAACCGGGAGGGAGGTACCATCAGCAGTAAGAACATGAATAGGAGAATCAAGAGCACGAATAGAAGACAAGGTGGATGAATCATGAGTCATATGAAAAGATGCTCCAGTATCAAGAATCCATGGAGATGTACCTGACTGTGTTGAAGGTGATCTCACAATGCCAGAGGAGTCAGTAGCAGAACCAGTAGAACCCGTCGGTGAAGAACCAGAGCATGCAGCGAGCAAGCACCGAAGGCGCGTAATCTCCTGCTCGGTCAGGAGCTCAACTGAAGAGGTTGACGTAGATGCACCCGGCAATGAAGAGCCGGAGGCGGTCAGCAGACCACGAAGTCCCACAATCTCCTGCTCGGTGAAGTACATAGCTGAAGTAGACGACGCAGTAGCACTGGGAGAGGAGCGGCCACCAGGCCCACCACCACCTGTGGAAGCCGCCAGAGGAGGCGACATAGCATAACCAACATCATCCGTAGAGGCCGGTGAAGGAGACGAGGGCACATGCCGACAAGCCCCAAGCGGCAAAGGAAGACGCGGGTCAATAGAGTCATATGCATCAACACATCCGATGGGGACCGTGAGAGGAGCCGGTGTAGAACGATAATCACCGATGAAAGTCGCAGGAGGAGTCGATGTAGAGCGACAATCACCACGTGCGAGAGTCGCCACAGGGGACGATAGCACAGACGGACGAGCACCAAGCACTGAGGAAAGGCACATGTGTGAGACGGGATCAGTGTAGGGAACACCGAGAACACCGTCAAAAATCTCCGGAGAGCGGGCAAGAGACACCATGGCAGATGATTTTTTTTAACAATCAGCCGAATAAGTGGAAACCCGAACACGGATCAGATTAGGCAACACAAAGGCTCCCGATGCAGCGGCAGCAACTAGCAACCGGAGAAAGAGTGGGCTACCGATGCAGACGGCAGCAGCCAACGCGCTGGGAACAAATCCAGCCGGAGGTGGCGGGATCCGGCGAGGGGCGGCCGGATCCAGCGAAGACCGGCGAAGACAGACGGCTGGCGCCCGGATCCAGCGAGAGGCGGCGAAAAACTAGCGGCCGGCGACGCGATGGGGCCGGTGGATGAGCAGGCGGCGACCTCCAGGGTTGGAACCAGCGGCGTTGACCAGGGCAGCCGCAACCAGCCGATCGATCTGGAGCGGGACACCTCACGAGCGGGAAGAGCTCCTGCGGCTGGGGAGATGAAGCGGGCAGGTGGATGAGAAGCAGCAACAGCGGCGGCGTTGCCAGAGATTGGATCGGTGAGAGCACGAGTTGCACGTGCGAAAAAAAAAACCTAAAGCTCTAATACCATGTTAGGAAAGCAACTTGTATTCCCATAAGGCCATAGGCCGATATATATACATGTACAGGTGTGGAACATATGCAGGAAACCCCTTATACAACGGGATAAATACAAAGGGGTACATGGCTTATATTATAACTCTAACAGATACATGTATATTTATCTAAGAGGATAGATGTACGTACTTGCAGAACTACAGTTTGTTGCAGTTGCTAGGGACTGTAAATTGTGATTCTAATTCGTTCTTTTGCATTTCGGTCTGTCATTCATTGTTACTTGAATGTTTCTCATGTTTCGCTGATCTCCCAGGATTTTCGAAGCTTTTTGTTTGTTTTCTCACAGGAACAGCTGTCCGTGCCTTATGAAAGTCGTTTGGAAATATGAGTGAGAAGTAGGTGTTGTAGTGTTATGTTTTTTGTTAATTTCGGGGGTGGAAGAGAGCTAAAGTTTTCTAACATTGCAAATCTGGATCATTCAATTTTTTCGTGCCAAATCAACACATTGGCCGGATTTGGCTTATACTTGATAATGAGCAAACAATATATGTTGTGAATATAATATAACAAATTATTATTGGGGACAGTGGATCAAAACATTTTGTCAGATTCGCTTATATTTGATAATGAGCAAACAATAAATGTTGTGAATATAACAAATAATTACACGGGTTGTTTTGCCGTTCTGATTTCTAGATTTTTGAAAACCAGAACCAGTTAGTAACATTTCACAGCATGATATTGCAATTTACATCATGGTTCTTCAATGCTAAAATTTACAGTGAGTTAATTTGTAGTTAACTTTGTTATTATGCCAATGAAAGAGGCTGCCCGGTTGTTGTTCTTGGTAGCAAGAAGGAATTTTCATTTGTACGAAACCTTTGTACGTGAGAGAGAACCAATATGTACGAGTGTCGCTGTAAAAGAAAAGACTCGGTCTGAGCGGTAGTAAGCTCAATCTTCCTACACGAGCTACATGATGCTAATATGTACAGCTCCAGTCTCTATCTTGAAGGGATTTTATACGTGAGAATGAGCTCCACTAGAAAAAATGTCCTCCGATCTGAATTAATTGACGCAGCCTCTATACAATATCAAGCAATATTTATGTATTCCCATTGTTAAGTATTTCATCCTATTTTTTTGGTAAAGTAAAATATTCCTATTGAGATGTAGTTGAAACTTTGTGTACAGTCAAATGTAATTTATCATTGCAGAGTTTATACATGTGTAAGAGAATTAACTAATATAAATGTTTATGCGTGTGTAAAAATATTAATTAAATACTATCAATGTGAAACTGCGGGATACATTAATATTTTATCATCATATGACCTACTATTAATTTTGAACCGGCCGGTTGCACATTTATTTCAAATCACATATAGTACATTCGAGAAGGAAGAATCTGAGCGGGAATGACTACTTCACAACGATTCTTGAGAGGAACAAGTCGACGAGGCCACCAATGATGACAACTCTATGGTAGTTCTGCACCCGTACACCATGAACAAGATGCAACTCTTTCTTGGCTCTGAACAGGTCGATGGTCGACAAGGCTCTTTACACCCGGATACCATGGACATGTTGTAGCTCTTCCGTGGAGGGGGATGCAAAAACTAGATTTAAAAAGTGTTGCATAATGGCACGTGAAGTAGGTTACATTTCATTTTTCGCGCGGTGCAACGCACGGGCATTTGTACTAGTAAATAGTTAAGCTGGCATGAGCTTGACCAATCAGAATTTACACCAAATAATTCGACAAAATAGAGCCAAATTACATTGAGTAACTAAACCAAACAGCAGCAAGGAAAGTCTTATCCAACAGATGATGAAATTGGATTTTAGAAATCATGTGCAACTTGATTAACTTGAAAATTTCTATTTTTGTTGTCAGGTAAACTACAAATACCAAATTTATAAGAACAAAGAACCAACTAAACATGCAAAAACTCTGTACATTTGCTAGCCTGAATGTGCCAAAACTCTACACTAATCACTTTGTACTGAACTGAACACTAGCTAGCCTGAATGTGTATCTAGCCTGAATGTGTATCGGTTTAGTACTAAACTGAAAATGCATAGAAGGCAGCTGAGGTGGATGTCCAGAAGGGAATCAGAGGCCATCTACTTACTGAACTGAATGCATGTCCTACAAATCAGTGGAAGTGGAGCTCGCGCTCGGATTAACCACCGGCAGAGGAGCAGTGTACTGCACGAGGCGCGGCGCCGCGAGCTGCACAGGGAAGTGGCCGGGGGTGGCCGCGCCCCTGGATGTCGCCGGCGTTGTAGGAGGAAGGGTAGCCCGCACCGCGAGCCGGGGCTACCAACTTCGAGCAGGGTCAAGGAGAGGAGGCCGGCGGACGTCGGGTTTGGATGGAGGTGTGGCGGCGTGGCGCTGTGGGTTGGGGGAGGGAGGCGCGCCTGCCGGGAGTGAGAGGAGGCGGTGGGGTGGGGCGCCGCGGTGGTCGGGGCCATCCTCGTGGGGGTCGTCGGCTGCCAGGCAGGTGGTGGACGGCCGCGGTGCTGGTGGCAGGCGGTGGTGAGGTGGGGCGGTTCGTGAGGCCCTTCTGTTCCGGTTTTTGAACCGGAACTAAAGGGTTGTTACTAATGCTCTAAGCCTTAGTCCCGGTTCTTACACAAACTGGTACAGATGGGCCTCCACGTGGCCGGTGCAGCGAGCTCAGGCAGGAGGGCCTTTAGTTCCGGTTGGTGGCACCAACCGGGACCAATATGCATCCACGCGTCAGTAGGTGGCAAGAGCTGAGGTTTTTGTTTTTTTTCTGAAAGGGGATGGTTTAGGGGGTAATTTAGGGTGTGTAATCTAGCTAACAGAGAGAAGTGTCCTCTCTTATTTCCGTGCATGGTTTACCAACGCTACTGCTATGCCTAAACATGGCTTAGATTAAAGTGAAGGCAACATGTGGTGCATGTCAAAAGTAATATTAATCCTAACTTGATCAAGTTTGGATTAGTACTACTTTCGACATGCACCACATGCTTGTTGCCTTCACTTCAATCTAATCCATGTTCATTTCACCCACTGATATATAATAACTCTTCATGCCCGCATCATGCATCATCATAATAACAAGTCCTACTAATCATCATCATATAACTTCTACTCGTTATTAATAACAAGTCATACGATCATCATCCTCATAGTCATCGATCCAACCCTACTTAATTGTTCTAGGCACATGATCATCAGTATTAGGTAGGACCTAAATACCCTCTTTAAGGTAAAATAGCATAAAACAATATAGACCATGACCCTCCATTATGAAGAATGGAGATCATCCTGTCTCCAGTTCTTGCGCTTCGCTTCCTTTTGCTTCCAAGAACCTCCTTACGACTGTCCATACATTTTTTCCATCCTTGATTTTCATGTCTCCACTTCTTTTAGAAATCCGGTATGGACAGTTCAGATTCGTAGGATGACCTGGACGTATGTTCAAAACATCAAGGAGACCACTCTGATACATCAGATGAGGCACACAATCCTCTGGGATTATCTATTAAAAAACATAGTAATAATTTCATAGTTAGCAATGATGTACTAGTTTTAGAAGTATGCAAAAGATGCACGGATGTCGTAATAGTAAAAAATCTTACCAGGGTATCTCCATAGTAGTTACCGTAGTTCAACACGTGCACTAGTGGCACGTATTGACCATAATAGGAAGGAGTTTTACAATAGATATTGTAATTCTCAAGATCAGTACAAAATCCGACCAGATGAGTTTTCTCCTTATAAGTTAACTCAAAGCCATCGGTGTAGTAGGTTCTGTCTACCATGTTCCGCACATTGTTTGAACAATCAAAATAAGCTGTCAATGGAAATAAGCTGTCAACTATTTTGAAATGAACAATATAAATTAGCTAATAACTATGTTTGAGAAACTCACATAGCGGTAGAATTGGAGGCGTATCAACAAGGACCCAAATGTCCATATTGTCTTGCTCGATGTCAGGATCACCAAGATCCATGGTGACAAGCATACCCTCATCAAAACCATACATCTTGCTAAATGCTTCCCAATTTTTGCAACCAAAATGGGTTACGCTCTCAGAATTATACAGATTTACTTCAAAATCTATATCATGATGGGTCCTTAGGTGAATTTTCTTTGTTTCCATACTTTCATGGTCTTCAAAACCCATCCTCTCCAAGACGTAGCGTCTTGCATGGCATGGGATAAGCTAGTCGAATTGTAAAAGATGAAAAGTACATGTTGAAATTGTTGAAGTCATGCTTAATTACGAAAAAATAACACTTGTCGTCGTTGCGTACCGTTTCAATATCAAAGGTTTCCTCCAGCTTAATGCTGAAGCGCCGATCTTCGTCCAGGTGAGGCCTGTCGCACAGACCACGGTCGTCGTGGCACCAGTCGCACTCCCCCGGGAGACTTTCGTCGTCCGAGTACGACATTTCCTATGTTCATAATTCAAATATTAAACGTCTACAATTAAATATATGCACTAAAAACCCAAGTTAGATCATTATTATTCATCACGGATTGACTATCGGTCTGTCGAGTCTTTTCTTGAAAACTCTCAGCTTACGTGGTGTATACATTCGACCATTGGTGATGGTCGCTCCTCCTTTCATCCCCGAGTACATTACACCAAAATGTCTAGCACACGGGAATGAAGGAGAAGCGACCCCCACGACAACAGTCGGGATTCTTCGTCCTCTCATATATATATGGTGGAACTCTCCCTCACTGATTCCTCTCTGACATTTGCGACCGTCGGTGATGGTAGCTCCTCCTTTCGTTCCCGAGTGCATTACACCAAATTGTCTAGCACACAGGAACGAAGGAGAAGCTACCCCCACGACAACAGTCGGGATTCTTCGTCCTCTCATATATGGTGGAGACTCGACAAACTTAAAGTCAACCCGAAATATCGTTTAATTATCTTTCTAAAAAAGGATTTGGCTGGTCTCACCTCGAGGTCGGAGGGGGTCGGTGACGAGGACGACGGCGGGGATGATGGAAGGGGGCTCCTAGATTTCTGCGAAAACAAAAACCCTGTAAGCTATCAACTAATCTTATGCATACGCCTTGCATAGTGCTCTCCAATTTTAGCATTCAAAGTAGGAGTAGTTTTCCAATTTGAGCATTCAATAAGCAAAATCAAATCGCAAAATAACGTAGTATTCAAATTAGGATGCATTTAATTATAAGCAAAACTACATCATCTCCATGCGTCCGTACATCGTCGAATATTATCACTAATACACCTCGAATACTATCATACATATAGCATCGCTAGGACAGCTAGAACCGTAGCGCCCGACGGGTATCGGCGCGGGCGGTGGACACCCAAAGAGAAGGAACCATCACAGGATCATAGCTCCAGTGAGATCCCTGAAGAGCCTGCCACGTATTGTCGAACCCGCCCTCCAACGCAACCATGTAGCGACGGACGTGCTCGTCCTCCTCGCTGACACGGTGACGTACCACCTCCGCGGTGTCCGGAAGCCTCGGCACCGTCACTGGCCCACGCGATCGCCACCAAACAAGGATCGGGTCAACGACAGGCTGGCTCCTCACCAACCTACGCCCCCGGAAGGTAGCACCTCCCAAAACCAGCCCGGCGGAGCCCAGTCCCGGACATGGCCCCTCTGATCAAGCCGGCCTCCTCCGCCATGTCGACGACGAGGATGCGGGATAGGCATCGTCGACGTCGATGCGGGAATAATTGCTTTAACTAAAAATAAACTGGTTCTATTAATTTTCTTGCTAAAAATAAACTACTTCTATAGTAAAATAAACTAGTTTTATTAAATCAACTAGTTCAACTACTAAGCACTTACTATAAATAGAATAAAGTAGTACTTACTAAAAATAAACTAGTTTAACTAGTTCTATTATTTTTCTAACTAATTCTATTAAACACTTTCTAAGTAGTACTTACTAAAAGTTATCGGGGAGGGGGGATATATCGACAACGACATACCCGATAAAAAATAAGAGGAAGAAAAAGAAAAAAAGTGGAGAAGAAGAAAGGAATAGAGGGGATATATTATTTTTCTTCTTCTCCTCTATTCCTTCTTCTTCTATTTTTTCTTCTTCTTCTTCTTCTCTATTCCTTCTTCTCCTCCTCTTTTTCTTTTCTTTTTCATCTGCTTATTTATTTCTCCTCTTCTTCCTCTCTTCTTCTTCTTCTTCTTCTTCTTCTCCTTCTTCCTGTTCTTATTTTCCTTTTTTCTCTCCTTCTTTTTCTTCTAAATATGAACATATACATAAATAACTTTGATCATACACAATTTTCCTATACATACACAATATGAACATATACATAAATTGACAAAGAAAATTCTATGAACAAAAAAAATCATAAAAAATCTATGAACAAAATTACAACAGAAAAAAATCATAAAAATTCTATGAAAAAATTGACATATTCTTTGCATATGAACATACAAACATTTGCATATTCAACAATAATATCACCCATAAAATCTAAACTACACATCTAAATTAATACAACTAAATTACAACAACTAAATTAACTACACATCTAAACTACACATCCAAATTAATACAACTAAATTACAACATCTAAACTACACATAATAGGGGGCGTGGCGGCAGCGGCGACGGCCATTACAGGGAGCAGGAGGAGGGGATCAGGACGGCGCTCACAGGGTGCGCGGCGACGGCGACGAGGAGGCAGGGGCGGCAGCGTCGGGGCAGGGGCGGCGCGGGGCGGTGACGGCATCGGGGCGGGGCGGGATGGCGTCGGGGCGGCGCGTCGGAGGCAGGGCGACGACGGCGACGGCGAGACAGATGGGCAGCCTAGCGGCGTCGCGGCGGGAGAATGAGGAACTGAACGAAAAATTCACAAGTCCTGGTTATATAGACGAGGCATTGGTCCCGGCTCATGGCACAAACCGGGACCAATGCCCTCCTTTAGTCCCGGTTGGTGCCACCAGTCGGGACCAAAGGTCTCTTTTCAGCAGCCCAAAGGGCGGGAAGCAGAGGCCTTTGGTACCGGTTGGTGGCACCAACCGGGACTAAAGGAGGGCATTGGTCCCGATTGGTTTTATGAATCGGTACCAATGCCACCCTTTAGTCCCGGTTGGTGGCATCAACCGGGACCAAAGGCCTCGTGCTGCCCGTGCCCAAATGTTTAGTCCCACCTTACTAGCTGAGAGGGGCGCGCAGTGGTTTATAAGCCCCACTGCCGCACCCCTCTCGAGCTCCTCTCCATTGCAGGCTTACGAGCCTAATTGTCACTTCTATGCCTGATGGGCCCACTGGGCCTTCTGCGGGCCTGAATCCTAGCCCGTAGATGGGTTTCTAGTCGTATTCAGGCCGTGGTGGCCCAGTAGGTGGCATATTTTTTTTATTTTTTCCCTGTTTTTTGTTTTCTTTTTTGCTTTATTTATTTTGTTTTTTTCTACTTACAACAAAAAACTTATTTATTTTATTTTGTTTCTAATTCTTATTTATTTTACTTTATGACAATTCTTTTTGCTATTAAAGTTTCTAACAAAAAAGTTCTTTATGAAAATTC
>NC_057796.1:55206692-55213434 GCF_018294505.1 Triticum aestivum
AAAACGGACAATCTCTTTCGAAGTATCAGAATTTCATAAGGAAACTCGTCTGTTACAATGGGATTTCATTTTTTAAAACTTATTTGGACTCCTACTTTTTGTGTGTTCAAAATGCACCATTCAAAGCCACATCAAAACTTTTCAACCCTTTCTGACTTCATTTGTTATTTTTCATGCATTTACTGATTATTTTGAGTTATAAGACCTTGAAATTGAAAAGCATTTCAAATGAACTCTGAAAAGGTTGAAAGTTGGCATGGTATCATCATTTCATCCACATAGCATGTGCAAGAAAGTTGAGAGGGTTACGGCAAAAACTGGATGCACTTCATGTACAAAACGGACAATCTCTTTTGAAGTATCAGGATTTCATACGGAAACTCGTCTGTTACAAAGGGATTTCATTTTTTAAAACTTATTTGAACTCCTGACTTTTTGTGTGTTCAAAATGCACGATTCAAAGCCACATCATCAATTTTCAACCCTTTCTGACTTCATTTGTTATTTTTCATGCATTTACTGATTATTTTGAGCTATGAGACCCTGAAATTGAAAAGCATTTCAAATGAACTCTGAAAAGGTTGAAATTTGGCATGGTATCATCATTTTATCCACATAGCATGTGCAAGAAAGTTGAGAGGGTTACGGCAAAAACTGGATGCACTTCGTGTACAAAACGGACAATCTCTTTTGAAGTATCAGGATTTCATACGGAAACTCGTCTGTTACAACAGAACTACGAAAGGGTTGAAAGTTGGCATGGTATCATCATAATAGTTGTGGAGAGAAAGTCTTCACTTTTTCTTCGCTTGTGTCCTTTCCTTATTGTGCCGTAACCATGGATAATCTTCATCATTTATCAGGATACTTGGGTCAGCCTTGACTTTGAAGGGCGGAATTTCATGAAACTTTTCATAATCTTCGGACATGGCTGTCTTGCCTCCACTCCCACGATGTCCCTTTTTCCTGAAAGAACTATGTGGCGCTTTGGCTCATCGTATGATGTATTCGCTTCCTTATATTTTCTTTTTCTCGGTTTGGTAGACATGTCCTTCACATAGATAACCTGTGCCACATCATTGGCTAGGACGAACGGTTCGTCAGTGTACCCAAGATTGTTCAGATCCACTGTTGTCATTCCGTACTGTGGGTCTACCTGTACCCCGCCTCCTGACAAATTGACCCATTTGCACTTAAACAAAGGGACCTTAAAATTATGTCTGTAGTCAAGTTCCCATCTGTCCACTATGTAACCATAATATGTGTCCTTTCCCCTCTCAGTTGCTGCATCAAAGCGGACACCGCTGTTTTGGTTGGTGCTCTTTTGATCTTGGGCGATCGTGTAAAATGTATTCTCATTTATCTCGTATCCTTTGTAAGTCAATACAGTCAAAGATGGTCCCCTGGACAACGAGTACAGCTCATCACAAACAGTGTTGTCACCTCTGAGACGTGTTTCCAACCAACTGCTGAAAGCCCTGATGTGTTCACATGTAATCCAGTCGTCGCACTGCTCCGGGTGTTTGGAGCGCAGACTGTTCTTGTGTTCATCAACATACGGGGTCACCAAGGTAGAGTTCTGTAGAACTGTGTAGTGTGCTTGAGACCAAGAATATCCGTCCCTGCATATTATTGAGTCCCCTCCAAGCGTGCCTTTTCCAGTCAGTCTCCCCTCATACCGCGATTTAGGGAGACCTATCTTCTTAAGGCCAGGAATGAAGTCAACACAAAACCCAATGACATCCTCTGTTTTATGGCCCATGGAGATGCTTCCTTCTGGCCTAGCGTGGTTACAGACATATTTCTTTAGGACTCCCATGAACCTCTCAAAGGGGTACATATTGTGTAGAAATACAGGGCCCAAAATGACAATCTCGTCAACTAGATGAACTAGGACGTGCGTCATGATATTGGAGAAGGATGGTGGGAACACCAGCTCGAAACTGACAAGACATTGCACCACATCACTCCATAGCCTTGGTATGATGTCTGGATCGAGCACCTTCTGAGAGATTGCATTGAGGAATGCACATAACTTCACAATGGCTAATCAGACGTCTTCCGGTAGAAGCCCCCTCAATGCAACCAGAAGCAGTTGCTTCATAATCACGTGACAGTCATGAGACTTTAGGTTCTGGAACTTTTTCTCTGGCATATTTATTATTCCCTTTATATTTGACGAGAAGCCAGTCGGGACCTTCATACTAAGCAGGCATTCAAAGAAGATTTCCTTCTCTTCTTTGGTAAAAGCGTAGCTGGCAGGACCTTGATACTGCTTTGGAGGCATGCCGTCTTTTTCGTGCAAACGTTGCAGGTCCTCCCGTGCCTCAGTTGTATCTTTTGTCTTCCCATACACGCCCAAGAAGCCTAGCAGGTTCACGCAAAGGTTCTTCGTCACGTGCATCACGTCGATCGAAGAGCGGACCTCTAGGTCTTTCCAGTTGGGTAGGTCCCAAAATATAGATTTCTTCTTCCACATGGGTGCGCGTCCCTCTGTGTCATTCGGAACAGCTAGTCCGCCGGGACCCTTTCCAAAGATTACGTGTAAATCATTGACCATAGCAAGTATGTGATCACCGGTATGCATGGCGGGCTTCTTCCGATGATCGGCCTCGCCTTTGAAATGCTTGCCTTTCTTTCGACATTGATGGTTGGTCGGAAGAAATCGACGATGGCCCAGGTACACATTTTTCCTGCATTTGTCCAGGTATATACTTTCGGTGTCAGCTAAACAGTGCGTGCATGCGTGGTATCCCTTGTTTGTCTGTCCTGAAAGGTTACTGAGAGCGGGCCAATTGTTGATGGTTACAAACAGCAACGCGTGCAGGTTAAATTCCTCCTGTTTGTGCTCATCCCACGTACGTACACCGTTTCCATTCCACAACTGTAAAAGTTATTCAACTAATGGCCTTAGGTACACATCAATGTCGTTGCCGGGTTGCTTAGGGCCTTGGATGAGAACTGGCATCATAATGAACTTCCGCTTCATGCACATCCAAGGAGGAAGGTTATATATACATAGAGTCACGGGCCAGGTGCTGTGATTGCTGCTCTGCTCCCCGAAAGGATTAATGCCATCCGCGCATAAACCAAACCATTCGTTCCTTGGGTCACATGCAAACTCAGCCCAGTACTCTCTCTCGATTTTTCTCCACTACGACCCGTCAGCGGGTGCTCTCAACTTCCCGTCTTTCTTACGGTCCTCACTGTGCCATCGCATCAACTTGGCATGCTCTTTGTTTCTGAATAGTCGTTTCAACCGTAGTATTATAGGAGCATACCACATCACCTTCGCAGGAACCCTCTTCCTGCGGGGCTCGCCATCAACATCACCAGGGTCATCTCGTCTGATCTTATACCGCAATGCACCGCATACCGGGCATGCGTTCAAATCCTCGTACGCACCACGGTAGAGGATGCAGTCATTAGGGCATGCATGTATCTTCTGCACCTCCAATCCTAGAGGGCATATGACCTTCTTTGCTGCGTACGTACTGTCGGGCAATTCGTTATCCTTTGGAAGCTTCTTCTTTAATATTTTTAGTAGCTTCTCAAATCCTTTGTCAGGCACAACATTCTCTGCCTTCCACTGCAGCAATTCCAGTACGGTACCGAGCTTTGTGTTGCCATCTTCGCAATTGGGATACAACCCTTTTTTGTGATCCTCTAACATGCGATCAAACTTCAGCTTCTCCTTTTGACTTTCGCATTGCGTCCTTGCATCGACAATGACCCGGCGGAGATCATCATCATCGGGCACATCGTCTGGTTCCTCTTGATCTTCAGCAGCTTCCCCCGTTGCATCATCATCGGGCACATCGTCTGGTTCCTCTTGACCTTCAGCAGCTCCCCGTTGCAGCATCACCGTATTAAGGGCCGCATAGTTGTCATCGTCCTCTTCTTCTTCGCCGTCTTCCATCATAACCCCTATTTCTCCATGCCTCGTCCAAACATTATACTGTGGCATGAAACCCTTGTAAAGCAGGTGGGTGTGAAGGATTTTCCGGTCAGAGTAAGATTTCGTATTCCCACATTTAGGGCATGGAGAACACATAAAACCATTCTGCTTGTTTGCCTCAGCCACTTCGAGAAAATTATGCACACCCTTAATGTACTCGGAGGTGTGTCTTTCACCGTACATCCATTGCCGGTTCATCTGCGTGCATTATATATAATTATGTGTGTCAAAAGTAAGAAAATCAGACAAGTATCTATCTAAAGTAAGAAAATCAGACAAGTTTCTATCTAAAGTAAGAAAATCAGAAAGAAGATAAGAACAAGAGGCTCACCACGGTGGTGCCGGCGACGAGATCGGCACGGGCGATCGATGGCAGTGAAAACGGGGACGGGGTGTGACGGACTGCTAAACCTAGACAAATCTCGGGAAAAATGGAGCTCCGAGGTCGAGCTTCGAGAGGAGAAAGCTTAACTAGTGTGGCTCGGGCATTTCATCGAACACCTCATGTGCATAGGAGGTGAGCTAGAGCATCCAATGCCCTCCCCCTCGCCGGCCAGCAAAAAACAGAGCACTGTGAAGTGCTCTGCTGCGGCGATGGGGGTATATATAGGCAACTTATTTGTCCCGGTTCGTGGCAGGAACCGGAACTAAATCCCCCCTTCTGTACCGGTTCTAGGCACAAACCGGTACCAATGGCTGTGGGCCAGGAGCTCGGCCCATTGGTTCTGGTTCGTGCCTAGAACCGGTACAAATGGATCCAGACGAACCAGGACGACCAATGCCCACGAGGCCCCGGCCGACCCCCTGGGCTCATGAACCGGGACTAATGCCACCCATTGGTCCCGGTTCGTGAAGAACCGGGACTAATGGGCTGGCCAGGCCCGAACCAAAGCCATGTTTTCTACTAGTGTGTGTGTGTGTGTATATATATATTAGATCAGTTTTAATCATTCCACAATTTTAGGAGCATGAAATCATGAACTGCCAGATATAATACTAAGAGATAATTCATTGTATAATATGTTTCTATATCTAAATGACATAAGATAAGACATGCGGCGACCTACCTAATGCCCCAAGATGAGTGTAATTAGTACTTGCACCGGTAGATTGCGACCTTCTTGAACACACCCACGAACGGAGCTGGCGGAGTAGTAGATAGTCTAATATGGGTATCACGATATCCCGTCTTTGTTCTTCCACTCAGAAATTGTATGCAAAGTACACACCATGTCTTTAGATACACTTGACATGATCGTGTCTGGTGCAACGAAGCCCCCGCACCCCCCCTCTACCCCAAAAAAGCTTGTTGGAATGAAACGTTGATTTTGATTAATAATGCGAGAACTGAAACTCTAAATATATATGATTTACTACATGTCTATAATATATTTATTTAATACAAGTGGCATAATAGATTGAAAATGACTAATCATTTTTCAATGCATGATGGCATATTGAGGTGCCATGTTTATGCGTTAGCATTAAGGATAACCTACTTTAGTATTGAGTAAAATAAATTACGACTAATAATAATTTAGGCTTACAGCCCCTGTCCCGTTTGCATCGTGGGTTCTGATCTAGTGGGCTTTCGCCTTTTTTGTTTCACCGCTTCCTCCAACATCGGCCCCTTTCTTGAAACACATGTACTTCCCGCGCATCCACATCATCGATGTCCCCAACAACAAATTGCCCGCTCGGCTCCCTACCCTTGCTTCCAGGTTCCAACTCTGCCATTGTCTCCCACCATAGCACACAATGTTGACGACGCACGCAATACCGGATTAAAGCAAGAGGCAGCACGGCTGCAAGAAGAAGGTGATTGCAACCCTGCACCGGCATCGCTGCCTACCTGGGCGACCGCCTCACCAAAATCACCCTTAGCACCTTCTTCTAGATTGCACGTACCTAGCTCACAGGCCTCTCCACCGCTTTTACATAGGTCGGTAACCTTTGCACATTTCCATTCGTGCTTGCTGCTATATGTGTGTCAGATTCGAGAACCCGTCACATCACCCCCACCCCCTCCCCCCAAGTTCCACCTTCCATGTCTATTCACTACAAAAAAGACACATCCGTGACATTTTGGGCCGAACGAAATTTTTTCTGTCATACATATGACACTTCTATGATGATAATTGTGACAAAACCCGGTATCATAATAGATGTGGTGGGCTCCTACTTCTCTGGCAAAAAAATCATGACAGAAAATGGGCTTTTCGTCCTGGGCGGGCCGGAGACGCGGCTGCATGACAATCTTTGGGCCGTCCATGACGGAAAAAACCGTGGTAGAAGCGAGGGGGAGGAAAATTTCGGGGAGTTCCCGGTTACGGTGGGAGGTCGGGGGCCGAGCGATGCCCGTTTCTCTCGTACATGTACGCGCGTGTGTGCGAGGCGTTGGCTTTAACTGAACCCGAGCGAGGCGTTGGGATCTAACTGAACCCGAGCGATTGCACTGCAGGCTACGCGTTACTAAACCCGAGCGACCGATCGATGGCTGTTAACTGAACCCGATTGAGCGATTCCTTCGCTACTGCTGCTAAGTGAAGCCGATCGATTGGATGAACAGTGAGCGTTGCGGGGGGTTTGGATGAACAGTGAGCGGTGGCGTTGCCTCTGGATGAACAGGACCCCGTGGTGTGGAGGGCTGGATGAACAGTAGACGGTGGAGGGGTGCCCGTGGAGGGGTGGTTGAACAGGACCCCATGGTGTGGAGGGCTGGATGAACAGTAGACGGTGGAGGGGTGCCCGTGGAGGGGTGGTTGAACAGGACCCCGTGGTGTG
>NC_057796.1:55213739-55222659 GCF_018294505.1 Triticum aestivum
TCCATTTTGCGGTATGCCACACCCCTCCCGATCAACAGGACCCCCGTTTCGGCCGTAGGAGGTCCGTTTCGTTCGTTTTGTGGTACGCCACACCCCTCCTGATCAACAGGACCCCCGTTTCGACCGTAGGAGGTCTGTTTCCTCCGTTTTGCGGTACGCCACACCCCTCCCGATCAACAAGACCCCGTTCCGAACGTAGGAGGTCTGTTTCCTCCGTTTTGCGGTACGCAAGGCCTCGTTTCCATCGCCTGTTCCGTCCAAGCCCTCACGATGAACACGACCACGCATTCCGTTCCGACCCAGCCGGTTGGCTCCCACGCGTTCCGTTGCCTCCCGATGAACACGACGCATTCCGTTGCCTCCCCATGAACACGACGCATTCCGCTGCCTCGCCATGAACACGACGCATTCCGCTGCCTCCCCATGAACACGACGACGACACTGTTTCTCCGTTCCAACCCAGCCATGTACATGAGCCCTGGCCGTACGTATGCGCGAGTAGGTGTTCGAGACCCCGCCCGTATGTACACATACGTGGCCGTATTTTCTTTCTTGCACCCTAGTTGCTGTACGTACGTGTACATGCTACATGCGCGCCTCTACTACGACACGTGCGCGCCTCTACATCGACCAGTATGTACGTACACGTTCGCGACCAGAATGACAACGCTACGTACGCTTCGACCAGGTGGGTCCCGACTGTCAGGCACTTCCTTGCCTGCGAAGATGTAGCTGGTGGGTCCCAGCAGTCAGGGGGCGAATCGTTTTTTTTGCCCGTACGCACTTCCTTGCGTGCGAAGATGTAGCCGGTGGGTCCCAGCAGTCAGGGGGCGAATCGTTTTTTTGCCTGGACGCACTTCCTTGTGTGCGAAGGTGTAGCTGGTGGGTCCCAGCAGTCAGGGGGGTGAATCGTTTTTTGCCCGGACGCACTTCCTTGCGTGCGAAGATGAAGCTCGTGGATCCCAGCAGTCAGGGGAAAACGTTTTTTCCACAAAATACAGTGGCCCGTCCGGTGGGTCCCAGCTGTCAGGTGGAGGAATCATTATTTTCCGCGTAATAAGGAGGCACTTCCTTGTTGCGGCCGTGGACCCAGCTGTCAGCCTCTCCACATACAGTCCATGTCCGATGGAAGTCGTTCCTTGACCACGTTGGCCAGGCCGCGCCGAGAGCACCATGGCGGTGGACGACGGCGAGGCCTAGGAAGGGGACGACGCGGAGCCGGGGAAGACGCGATAGTGGAAGACCGCGCGGAGAGGAGTACGAGGGTTCACTGGTTCGGCTGCAGTGTGAGGCTGCCGTCGCCGCAGGGCCTGGCCAGCGGTGGGAATAGTAGGGGGAGGTGAGGCCTCCGCGGCAGCACAGCCGGCCATGGGAGGCAGGAGCATGCGGCACGACCGGCGCTGCTTTGGGCGGCTGGAGCAAGAAGACCAGAGGTTGAAGAAGCACTACGGCCGTTGGATGGACATCGTACGGTCACTGGAGCTAGAATCGTTCATATTGACTAAGTTGACAAAGCCCTCCGTCCCCGTCAACTTAGTTGGCCCAAAAGTCATCCTCCCACTATGTTGGGTCCCAGCTAGCAGGGGGTATTCATTTTTTTGTGCATAATAAGGAGGCACTTCCTTGCGTGCGAAGATATAGCTGGTGGGTCCGACATGTCAGCGGGGGGAACGTTTTTTCGCGAAATACAGGGGCCCTTCCGGTGGGTCCCAGCAGTCAGGTGGAGGAATCATTATTTTGTACGTAGAGTCCACGGCCGATGGATGTCGTTTGTTGACCACGTTGACCAGGCCGCGCCGAGAGCACCATGGTGGTGGACGACGGCGAGGCCTAGGAAGGGAACGACACGGAGCTGGGGAAGACTCGGCAATGGTTGCCCACGCGGTGGGGAGTACAAGGGTTTACTGGTCCGGCTGCCGTCGCCGGAAAATAACAGGAGGTGTGGGTGAGTAGAGGAATGGCCTGGCCAGCAATGAAGTAGGGTGGGGCGGTGCGGCCTGTGCGGCAGCATAGCCGCCCACGGGAGGCGGGAGCAGGCAGTCCCACCGGAGCTGGTTTGGGCGGCTGGAGCAAGAAGATCAGATATTGAAGAAGCAGCACGGCCGTTGGATTAACATCCAACGGTCACTGCTGCTAGAATCGTTTGTGGACTAAGTTGACAAAGCCAAAGTACACGTCAACCTAGTAGACCCACAAGCCAGCCTCCAAATCTGTCCCAAACAGCATACAGCCCGAAATTTCTAGCCAGATTCAAATTAATTTTAGATCTAAATATACCTTAATATAAATTCAATGAAATTTTACCCGCACAAAAACAATGAAATTTAAAATATCAAAAGCCGAAAGAAAACAGTATTTTGGAACTAATTGCCTGTTTGCTGTATTTTTTCAGTTTACAGCCCATTTATTATTACTTATAGCCCATTTCTTATTACTTATAGCCCATTTTCTGGGCAAAATGCATCCCCTCCTCGTCTTGAAAGATTTCCGGCCCAGCAGGGCGTAGAAAAGCAAGTAGGCCTACGTTGGTTATTCTGCAAAAAACAAAATAGCTGGCTAGCCATTTTCAGAAAGGAAAAAACAAACTGGGCTGGTCATGTGCTAAACATATGAAATAAAAGCCTGGGCTAGACGGGCCACGGGTCCCGCACAACCCAGTTGATACCCTTCTCCGTCCCGAAAAAACAAAATTACTGCACGCGCTGCTGGGTCCCTACTGTCATCCTCACGATGTACAGTCATCTCCTTATTCCACTCGGTTGTTGACCATGTTGACAACACCGGAGGGCGGCGCCGCGGCGAGCGAACCAAGGAGGAGGAAGATGGTGAGGCCTCGGACGGGAACGAATAGGAGCCGGGGAAGATCACAGCCAGCCGTGGGAGGCGGGAGCAGGTGGTCCCGCCGGCGCTGGTTTGGCTTTGGCGGCTCGAGGAAGAAGAGACTAAAGAAACGCGACAGATGTTGAATGTCAATTCAACGGTCAAGGTTGGCACAATCATTTGTTGACTAAGCGGACACCAAGTAGCATACTTTTTTATATATAGGAAGAAAACTGCGAGGAAAATGCGTTCGTCTGCCGTCCTCCTCACAGGGAACGTTCGCCACATAAGTGACTAGCACCCTTGGTTTTCAACCGAGAGGTCTTGGGTTCGAGTCCCAGGAACTCTCAATTTTGTCCTCCTTCCTTCCTCGCAAAAAAGGGAAAGAAAATCAAAGACTTGGGAAGGCGTACAAAACAAGCTAGTGTACCAGTAAAGAGACGTTGCCGAGTTTTAGAAAAAAGAAAGACATGCTCCTGTAGCTGGTTCGAATCCAAACCTAGACTATGACTATATATGGTGCTATGCTACTCTGCAAGTAATGAAACTGACATATCCAACGTTCGCTTATCCTCTTCTCTACTTACTCTGCCTAGCATTAGAAGCTCTGGCCGCAGCAACCATGTCCGCTGGCTGCTCGTCCACCTGCTCTTCAGCAGGCAACAACCAGATATGCGCCAAGTCGCCACCCGTACCATCGCCTGTGGGTCTCATCACACCCCCGCTGGCACGCGCACCGCAGCCGATTGCTCATCGCAACCCGCTGCCGTTGGTGTGGTGCCACTGCTGCAAATCACGCAGAGTCATCCGTCGCGTCTCAACCACAATCCGCAACCCTGGCTGAGTCTTCTACAAATACCCGAATCATGGGGTAATAATATGTTTAAGTGTTGTTCTGCTGCTTTCAGTTGCTGATTTTTTTAATAGTTTGGTTGATGATCTTCCATGATTCGTACAGAAAAGGGAAGATTCGTGTGATTTGTATTTCTGGGAAGTTGCTAATGTGGGGGAATGCAACTACGCTGATTATTTGGTTAGCCGAGGAATCCCAATACCAACAGGTTGGGGTGTTGGACAAGTAACAGAAGAAACGACAGAAGAGGAAGATGCAGAGCAGAAGGTTAAAGATGCAGTTCCTGTGATCATGGCCAAGCAACAACTGCTAAACGGCCTTGACAGCAATGAGGAGATGAAAGAGCTTGTGAAGATAATAGGCAAAATCGATGTGCTCTATAGGATAATTGTCTCTTTATTTGCAGTGTATGTAGCACTCGTGATGTATTCAGTGGCTACGACATGAGCACTTTGCTGAAACTAGTAATGAATGAAACCTGTGTAGCAGGCTGGGCGTAGTGTTGTGAACATCTAATGATTTCTATTAACGGAAATCAGGGGGTATCCCCTTTTGCTCATATAAATAAATAAATAAATAGCAGAGGCCCTGTCGGGTCAGCTTTGTTCTCATTCGAAGACGTCGAGCAAATTGCAGTCCAACAACAAACTATGTCATCAAATTCAAGTTTCACAGCCAAATATGAGTACAACTAAACAACAATGTCATCATGTTTTAGTTGTCATACAATCACCAAACACAAATCAGCATACATAACAAGTTATGTTCTCACAGCAAAATACTAAACAACATGTTCATTAGGTTTCAGTTGTCATAGCAAACACAATTTCACATAGTAGATAAAAAAACGTCTTCTAACAGGCAAATACGAAAAAAACAATGTAATCATCATCCGCAGCAGCAGCGTCAACATCTTCGCCATGTGTATCAGTCTGAATCGTAATTCCCCACGGTGTCATCTTCTTCTTCGTCCTCGAACGTTGGCTTCTTCTTGATCAACTCTTGTATGTCCACAGCACGACAGGCAATCTTTTCGCCGGCGTCATTGACGTGATGGTTCTCAAAGATATTAGGAACATCTGTGTTATCTTGTACATCAGGAGCAGTGTAAGCATCATCTTGTTGTGCAACTTCATTAAACGAATTCCTCTGCTCAAACCTTTACAATACTCTCCAGTCATCGCAACGTGAAAATGTGTCTTCCAAGAAAAATATCTGTGTTGCTTGATTTGCCAAAATAAAAGGCTCGTTGGTCTGGTACGCCGCCTTGACATTGATGGATTTGAAATAATCATCAACTCTGGGTTTTGCGATCCTGGAAAACAGGTTATACCAATGACAGCACAACAGAACCACACACCGATGATCCTCGAAACTGGAGATATACTGCAACTGAACAATGTCTGTTATGTTAGCATACATTTCAGTTGTCTCTTTGTCATACGTATCCGTGCTCATGATGGCACTGTTTTGTGTCTTCCTGCCTTCGTCTCGTGCAAGGGTGTTGTAGCGCACATCTCCAACAACGCAAGATTCATAATGTCTTACCCGGGTATCAGGACCCATTGCTAGTGAGTAAAGGGCATCATCAACTGCCTGCCCATCCTCCCGCATCTTCTTAACCTATGGTTAGAAAATAGACAAGTTGATCATCTTATGTACTCAATATATTAAAAAAACTGACAGTGCACTTCAAAAGCTTACATGGTTCTTTAACCATTTCGCAAATCCTGCTATAACCAGTTTGTCAATGTTTCTTGGATTTTGCGGCAGTAACTCCTCTTTGTAGATGCTGCACAACATAGTGATCGCGTCAAACATCTAAATATATAAGAATGTGCTGCAAGTTTATTAGATTACGATGTATAAGCTGCAGTACTGCACTTACTTGATATAAGGTAGTATCTCAGGACAGTTATTCAACACATACCAAACCATCTTGTCCAAATCTTTAGGTTTGTCCTCTTGTCGACTCTTCCCTGTAACTCGAACAGAATAATCGAAAACATGGAGCCCGGGATTGTCTTCACCCACCTCTTTGCTAAGCTGATCAGCCGTTTCAATGTATTTTGAGTAGAATGTCAACGCTTCTGTAGCAATGTAGGCCTCTGCAATGGAACCCTCGGGTCTAGCTCTGTTCCTAACATAGCCCTTGAAAGTGTCTAGCCGCCTTTCAATAGGGTACATCCAGCCATACTGTACTGGACCTCTAAGTAGTGCCTCATCAGGTAGATGAACAGCCAAATGCACCATCACATCAAAGAAGGCTGGAGGATATATCTTCTCAAGGTCGCATAGTATAGTTGGTATCTTGTCTCTAAGACGCTCCAAAGCATCTATCCTGATATTCCTACTACAGAGTTCCCTAAAGAATTGTCCCAACTCTGCAACTGCTCTGTATAAGTCAGGGCGGCCCAATCCTCTAAGGATAACAGGTAAAACCCTTTGAAGTAGGACGTGGCAGTCATGAGTTTTCAACCCTTGTACCTTGTTTCCATCTGCACTGACTCTCCTTTCAGGGTTGGAAGCAAATCCATGTGGGAATCTCACACGTGACAGGACCTCGCAGAATTATTTTCTTTTTACCTTGTCCAAGACGTACACAGCTGGTGCCATATCCCGTGGTTTACCTTCATCTTGCACCTGCAAATCCTTTCTGATACCCAGGTGTGTCAAATCAATCCTAGATTTTAAGGTATCTTTCGTCTTGCCTTCAATATTAAGAAGTGTGCCGATAATACTGTCACATATATTTTTCTCGATGTGCATCACATCAAGATTATGCCGCAGATCCAAATCTTTCCAATACTCCAAGTCCCACAAAGTGGACCTGCGGGTAAACAATAATCTCTCTTCTACCTTGCCATGCTTCCTTTTCCCACTACCATTACCAGGATGGTTTCCTGGTGTAATATGCCTGACCTTCTCTAATTCCACTTGCAACTCATCGGCGGTGAGCCTCTTTGGCGCGTCACGGTTTTCATGCTTTGCATTGAACACATGTCTTCAGTATTTTCTAGGATGTGGCTTGTCCTTGGCAAGGAAATGGCGGTGTCCAATGTAACAGATCTTGCTAAGTATTGCGTATGACAGCGGATTCCTGTCACAGCGAACACATGCATTGTAACCATGTGTCGTTCGCCCTGACATAGTGCCCAAAGCCGGATAATCATGGATGCACCAAATTATAACAACACGCAGAAAGAAATCAGCTGGTGGGCTGCTATATAGGTCTCGAGTGAGAACACCCTTCCATAGCTGTTGAAGTTCCTCCACAAGAGGCTCCATGAACAAATCAAAATCCTTTCCAGGACTTTTTGGACCTAGGATGAGCAAGGCCATTATGTAGTTTGATTCTTTGGTGGAGACATTTGAAGGCATGTTGTAAGGGATAACAAGCACTGGCCACATGCTATATGTGGCGCTCTGGTGGCCAAATGGGTTAAATCCATCTGAAGCTAAGCCAAGTCTAATGTTTCTCGGGTCAGCAACAAACTCTTTGTGTTTATCATTGAAGCTTTTCCACTCACTACCATGAGATGGATGGCTCATTACATTCTGATCTCTGTACTCCTGGTTCCTAGAATGCCACAGTACATCCTCTCTTGTTTCAGCATCATGAAACAACCTCTGCAATCTTGGTGTAATTGGAAAATATGTCAGAACATTATGAGGAATCCTCTTCACATCATCGCCATCTTTCCATCTTGATGATTTGCATTTCGGGCATTCACTTAAGTTGGCATAATCCTTCCGGAACAGAACACAATTATTCTTACAAACATGGATCATATCATATCCAATTCCAACTGCATGAAGGAAATTCTTCATTTTACTGTAGGTGTGTGGCAGCTCAGATGCATCTGGGAAAGATTCGCGGAAAGCAGCCAACATCGCATCGAATGATTTGTTGGTCATCTGCTCAGATGTCTTCACCTGAAGAAAGGTGACCATAGCTGAGAATACTGACAGCTTATTTCCTGGGGTGACAACAACGTTGCATTGTTCCAACATGCGGGCCCACCGTTTTTCTTCTGCATGTGAAAGTTCACGGAATGCACGAGCATTTCGTAGCATTGTTTCAATGTTGGTCAAACTCACTGGCTCCACCACCACCACCTCCTCCTCCTCTTCCACCTGAGCATCAGGCAGATCAAGATGGTGATCTGCTGCTTCCACATAGTCAATAACATTGACGTTCACAGCTTCACCATGATGAACCCACCTAGTATATGTGACTGACATCCCATACAAGTGTAGATGATTTTGCACAGTTGACTAGGGTCTTGTAACTGAATTCATACAACTGCTACACGGGCAAAGCATATCTGATTTCGGACCACCGTACTCAGCTCTGATAAAGTTCATGAAGTTTTCAACCCCCTCGACATATGCAGCGGAGAATCTTCGAGCAGAAGTTATCCAAGTCCTGTCCATCTGTTAGACATACAAATTAGTTCTTCTACTAGATATTACAGGAAAAACATATATGCTTTTTTATGAAGTCCAGAAAAAAAATACCTAGGTCGATGTCTAAAGCTATGGCAAGATATTTGGACGAGCAGATCTAAGTAACGAAATATATGTAAAGCTAATTCAGCATACAGATTTGAGTGCCAAATTATGGCAGGCTGTTTCAGCAGTCAATGAGGCCGAGCACACAGCCATCGAACTATCGAAGGCCATCGCAGCAACAAAGATCGAGTATAAAACGGTGTAGAGCTATTTCACCTAACAGATTGGCTACTAGACCATGGCAATCTACGTCACAATAAATATATGGCATGATATTTTAGCAACTAATCGGCCTTGGCATGCCATCTCAGCTAAGCAGATTGAGTGCAGAACAGGGCAAGGAAGCTTCTTAAGCAGAGCATATTGACAGTAAACTACTTCGGCAAACAGTGAGATTAACAGCGTCTATCAGCTAACATTCAGCGCTACACCGACATGAACGGGGCCTCAGTCTATAATGCGCGTACTGTGGGAGAAGCTGACCACCGTGCGTCTCCACACGAACGTCACCAGCGGTGGCGGCGCTGACCGCCGTGCGCCTCCACAAGAACGTAGCCAGAGGTGGCGGCGCGGCTAGAGGACGGCAGTCTACGAGAGCGTACTGTGGGAGCGAGAGGATCGCCGAACCGCGGCGCCGACGTATCGGCGCGGCGGGGAGGGCGGCTTTGGCGGAGCGAATGGAGTGGAGGGGGACAGGGGGAGGGGGGTTTGGGGAATACTATTGGCTAGTTG
>NC_057796.1:55222986-55231645 GCF_018294505.1 Triticum aestivum
CTAGTTGGCCGAAGGGCGGTTGAATCGGATTTGGGGAGAATTTTTGGGTGTGGGGGGGGGAGGATTTTCGCGCGGTGGGCGGGGGGAGTTTGGCGCATGGTTGGTTTCTCCAAGTGCAGTCCCACGTGTCAGTGAAGAGGCAAGCCGAAGCGCGTTCCATTTGCGTGAGCCGTGTGCAGGACCGAACGTGTGTGGGGTGCAATGCGACCGTGACAGGAGTGCTGTGAGTGTACCGCCTTTTTTCCTTTTAAACTAGGTGCTTTGCTCCCTGAAAAAAAAATTTGCTGCTTCGCGCGATCCATCGATACTACTACTAGTAATCCGGTAATCCCGAGTAAAACGGCGCGACCGGGTCTTTTCCCGCGCGATATGCTGGGAGGTTGGCTTAGTTGGGTTTTTTAGGATGAGTAATGCTACACCTACGTAATCCCAGTTACGTAATTAACATAATGTGAAACGTGTGAGCTGTTGATTGTAGATTGGGGGGAGGGAGGGGCCCACCACCATGAAAATTAGGGGAGGAGAGAGAGAGAGGCAATTTATGTTAACCCTTTCGTAGGTTCCCGTAGATGTAGAAAGATGTGAAATGCGTGAATGAGTAGTGGACGTACTATTGGAGTGCCTAAGATAATTTGTGTATGTATAGACCCTATGTGTTTATTTTACTTCGCATGTTAGATTTGTCTCGGTTCAATAAAAACCAGAGTTGGTGATGATGGCGTGCGTGTCATCCTGCAATATAGGCCGTCCGATCTATATCTAACGGATAGGAAGGAAACTATGACAATTTACCCGCACCCCTCTCCACATTTGCAGATAAGGCTTTCCCTCGTTCATCCATTTCTCCCACAAGATCTTGATCTTCCGTGCAACGCACGGGCATCTTGCTAGTACTCCTACAATATGTATATTATTGTGAAAGTTCATATACACCGGCCGAGATTAATGCAAACACGCCAGATTTTCATTACAATTCGAACTTTTATAGGACAGAAAAATAAAAGAAACCCGACCCTAAAACTATTCTACGGCGGCGACCGACGTCCTCCATCTGCGATCTCTATGTACGGGGGCGGGGTTGAAGACCCGTGAAGTGAAGGTGCGGTCTCCGGCGAGGAAGAGTAGAACACAGGATACGGACCGGCCAGTTGGCACACCATGCCCTGCCGCCTCCCATGCCCTACTCATCCTCGGAGGAGTCCCCAACCTCGGCGGTGCCGGACGTTGGACGGCGGCAAGTAGGACGCGTGGCTAACGGTGCTCCCGTCGTCGGCCGCCAGAGTGGCCACCGCTTGTGCGGTCACGTCCGCATCCGGCTACGCCGCTATTGCGTCGCGAGAGGCGACTTGAGCGAGGGCGGCGACCTCGAGCTTCATCCCCGAAGAGAAGCTCTCCCATAGAGCGTTCGCACTTGCGATCATGGCAGATGTGGTGCCAGGTAGGAGGACGATGAGCTATGGTGTGGAGGTTAGCTGGGCGTTGCCGCTTTAAGTAGCGCATTCCGGTGAGGCCAAGCGTCTGGGTGCGTCATTAAGTCACCGGAGTTGGTTCCTCGGGCACCGAGCCTCTTAACGACGATATACGAACGGACGGCATGAATGCAGGCAGTTGGCGCCGGCTGGGAACGCACCGCACGACGGTGCGAGGGACGAGGGTTTTGGTGTGCCAGGGTAGTCAGCTGCGGTCGTGGGAACGTTGGAGATGCCCTTTGCTCACATGCGATCCCCGCATTTCATTGAAAAATCAAGACGACCCGGCATGGTCTCAGGTCCAGAGGATGCAGTTGGCCGCGCTACACCACTCCGCGGACGCGTCGCGGCGCCCCGTGCATCCTCGACGAGCCGGGTGTTGGGGTGTGTTTGGATTGTGGCCAAAGTGCACCTTACCAAAATTTTGGTCATGACCCAAAAATTGGTCTTTGTTTGGATGGTTGCCATTTTTTTGGCATGCCAATGAACTCTAGCCAACTCTAGTTCATTTTTCTTGCCAATGTCGGCCAAATCATGGGCAACCAATACCTCAACCAAAATTTTGGTCATGACCCAAAGATTGGTCTTTGTTTGGATGGTTGCCATTTCTTTGGCATGCCAATGAACTCTAGCCAACTCTAGTTCATTTTTCTTGCCAATGTCGGCCAAATCATGGGCAACCAATACCTCAACAATTTTTTTGGCTACCCAATGCTTTGATGGGGCAACCTTGGACACAAACCAAACATACCGTTGGTCGTGCCACAGCACTAACGCGACCCTCGGCACACTGAAATCGACCGTGTCTAGCGATGATATGAGCGTGTCCCTCACCGCGGTCGCCGTGTCCAGAGGCGGTGCTGGAGCTGCGCCCTGTTGTTGGCCCCAACGACCCACATGAACGATTGTCGGTGGCGAGGAGGTCGTGGGCCAGCTCCTCCATTGGACTAGTCTGCGCTACGTCGTCCCGACGGGTGTGCCCCACATGTCGGTTTCCCTGTTTTCCCGGCCATATTCGAGCGTCAGTGATCCGCGTTGCGCATTAGGCCTTTCACTATGTAGGCCAAGCGAGACAACTTATTGGTTATTTGAGCCGTTCAAGTATAATCATGTGGCGTTTGCTTATTTCTCATTCCTCTCCAACCCTCTTCTCCATCGATCATGTCGCCCTCCAGTCGAGTCCATCCTCCCGCATGCCTCATTTGTACATTCCGCCGAGTATCATTCGCATGTACCCACCCTAGTCCTCTTTCAATAGATCTCCGAACCCCGAGATGAAATCGAGAGGGAACGAGTGGGGGCACGTGATACCTAAGGCGGATTCAAAATTTTGAACCGGTGATCATAACATCCGCAAATCATATATAAAGGGTATTCAATGTTCGTTTCATTTTTGAACGTACAATATACTCCCCCTATCCTTTCTAGTTTACATATAAGTTTTATGTGTAGTCAAAGTATCTCTACTTTGATCAAAAAGGTATCAACATTCAACAACGCCCAATCAATATTGTTAGATTCGTACGTACTCCTAGATTTGTACTCGAGATGGTTTAAAATTTGACTATTGACAAGATTAATAGTACATGAGATGTATAATGTGAAAATTATATCATTGGAAACTCCTTTCACATACGAATTTGACCGTATGCTTTGTGTAAGTTGCATGTCATATATTATTACTCTAACATTTGGTCAAAGTTAGCCTCGAAAAACACATTAAACCCTGTATGCTTTGTGTAAGTTGCATGTCATATATTATTACTCTAACATTTGTGTAAGTTGCATGTCATATATTATTACTCTAACATTTGGTCAAAGTAGTATAGTGGAAGTGGATCCTCTGACGTAGATATCCCTGCCTTACCCTCCCTTTCGGTCACTTACTGGCGGACCCCATGCTTGCTAGGCCCCGCATGTCAGTTACTCAATGGGTTCGGCCACGTCAGGGGATCCTCATCCGTAGTATACTCCCTCTGTTTTTATTTACTCCGCATAAAACGGAGGGAGTGGTGGTATAATAAATGACGCTGGCGGGGGAGGGGGAGGGACGTTGGTTTGCTCTCAACTGCGGTCCCACAAGCGAGCAAAAACGCAAGACGAAGCGCGTTCCATTCGGTGAGCGACGTGGAGGGTCCAGCGTGCCGGGCTGCAACGCGAACGCGACAAGAGCGATGTACAGTCAAAACCGATTGACCGGTCGTCACCGGAACCACTATTCACACCAGAACCTTCGCTGCTCGGCCTACGCCAGCCACTGCCCTAAAACCACACCAAATCTCCAGCCCATTCCCCCACCTTTCTATCCCCTAGCCCGCATCAAGCGTCCCCTAGTTCGCTGGAAAGCCATGGTGCGCCGCAAGATCACTTACTAAAAGATTCTGACGCCGGAGCGCTGCGCAGAAATTGCGGCGGCGGTCGGCGCCACAGACCTCCGTTCCCAAGCTCGCTTTGCGGCGGGCCAATCCCCGAGTTCTCTGGAGCCAAGCTACGAGGAGGAGGAAGCCGATCCAATGTTCATGGCGGAGGTCGCGGTGCAGAAGGCCCCCGATGGGTATGAGATGATGGACGTCGACTTCGTGCCAGTGTCCGAGTCCCCCATGGTGCAGGCGGACCAGCGGTTCAACATGGCGATACTAAAGGAGGACCGGGAGGCAGAGGCTCAACTCGACGCGGAGCGCACGCATGCCACTGCCATCGAGGCTCTCCTACAGGCGGAACCGGATGTCGTGGATGTGAACCGGGTGGCGGAGGCTCAACTTGAGGCGGAGCACGCGGATACCACTGCCATCGAGGCCCTCCTGCAGGCGGAACCGGACGTCCTGGACTTGAACCGGGCGGTAGAGGCTCGACTCGACGCAGAGCGCGCGGATGCCGCTCTCATCGACGCCCTCCTGCAGGAAGAACCGGACGTCCTGGACTTGAACCGGGCGGCGGAGGCTCGACTCAACGCGGAGCGCGCGGATGCCGCTGCCATCGAGGCCCTCTTGCAGGCGGAACCAGACGCCCTCGACTTGAACCGGGCTGTGCTCTCGTCCGTGCAGAGCGCCCGCACGCTCCGCTTGAACGAGTAGCTGGAGGCCGAGGACAACCACGGTGCGGAGACACGCGTCGGCAGCGACGGCTGGTTCGCGCCGGCAGCCAAAGACGACGAGGCCGTCTCTTTCTGCGAGCAGTGATAGTTTTTCTTTATGTTGTTGCTTTTATGGATATTTTGCTGTGTAAAAACATATATTTGTTATGCAAGTCGCCTGACTTGGGTCAGTCTACCATTTCAGGCGGTTGGATGAATATCCTACGTCTCCTAACCCTTCTTTCCTTCTTCCTCACCTCTTCTTCTTCCCCAACAGACCACCGCACGGGCCGTACGGATACTCCCCAACATGCGGTTGGATAAACATACTCTATGAACGAAAATTATGTGTCAGCGATAGGATGGCTGAGTTTGGTTTGTTCACATGCGACAGCACGTGTTAGTGAGGGTGTGTTCCCTTGGTTGGGTTTGCGGCGTGCAGGAGCGACTGTGTGAGGGTGCGGTGCGACCGCGGCGTGCAGGATCGACCGTGTGAGGGTGCGGTGCGACCGCGACAGTCGTGCTCAAGTGTACCTCCTTCTTATTTTGAAAACTTTAGGCAAGCCTGGCAAAAATGTGTGGCGAAGTTTGGCAATGCAAGGCCTAGACCCAAACAGGATAAGTACGTACGTACTAGGAGTACTAGTGTTAAAAAAGAAAGGCGGGGTTTTCCTTCGCGTGATTTAATCGATACAAACCCTCGTTTCACGTGTCAATTAATGCGTATTTTTTTCTCCAAAGACCAAAGAGCTAACCATCTCACTCCTCATCGCTTGATTAATGCAGCGCCATGCAAACCAACCTTCTCACTTCTGCATGCATGCAGGGGATATTAATGTCCTTGGTTGCTAACCCCATCAATTTTGCCTCGATTAGTGTTAGTGGCCCTTTGCAAATTATAATTTTGATATACTGGCCTTGTGTACGAAAAAATGGAGGTAGTAACTATATTTGACTTCCTTCCCATTGCGGTGACGTCGACGATATCTTTTTTGGTGGTTTGGCGAAGTGCGTTCGACGGAGAACACCATTGAGGGAGACCACGGTAAGTCGTTCGCAAGTGTCGCCTGCAAGCCGAGACAACCACCTTATTTGCATCCAGGAAGTCCTTTACTAGTACTACTAGGAGTACTAGTGCGGTGAGATGGTTTCTCGAAGAAGACGATGGAGAAGCGGAGTCAGCGAAGAGTGAAATGATGGTTGCTTCGTCCGTGCTTTTGTGATTTGACGCCTCACTGCTTTGTGATTTGTGATAGAAGGGACAGGGGAGTAGACTCTGTGCTCTATACTGTACTACATGCGTCCAAGCATGGGAGAAAGAGGAGAGACGTTGCATTTTTCTATTCCTTCAATCAATCAATCAGGGAGCTTCGGTTCCATCTTTTTGGCTTTGGCAACACCGTCCATAATGGTTCCCACGATGCCAAAAGCTATTTTCACATTTGGCAACACATTGTGGATGCCCTTAACCGTACCACTTGGTTTTGCTCCTGTGTGCTATCTATACAAATCTCAATTATATTGATCTAAAAAATTATAGAATCAAGATTAGTAAAAAGGAGGTGATTTTTCCGCGCGGATGGCGGGGGAGGTTTCTTATTTGAGCAATGCTACATCCACGTAATGGTTTACGTAAAGTTACGAATTGATGTGAAGTGGGACTATTTGATTGGATTAAAGGAGAGGATTAGGCCCACCCCACCTGAAAATCAGGGGGGCATATATAGATTAGATGGAAAGTATACGTAGCAGCTATGTAGCCCTTTGTAAGTCTAGGATTAGGCTTCTTATTTTCGGAGGACGTTGTCCGGGCGGTTTGCTAACATGCGGTCCCACGTGTCAGTGCTTTACCAAGCCGATCCGCGTCCCACATGAGGCAGAACAACGGCAGAAGCAACACGTGATTAAGTTGAAGAAGATGAGGGAGAAGCGGATTCGGCAACGAGTGAAATGATGGTTGCTTCGTCCCTCCAGCTTAACTGCGGGAAAGGTGCAGCTTTATGATTTGACGCCTCATTGCTCATTACTACGCCGGTGCCATGACTGGGGTGATTCACCCCGGCTACTCTGCACTGTATTCCGGTATGGCACGTGGACCCGGTAGCTTGATGTCCCACATGTCAGCGAAAGGGACTAGAAGATTTATCAAAGCGAGCGCTCCACTCTTAGTAGACGACACGACGGCCCAGTGAACTGTCACTTGTACTATATAGTAGTATAGTTTTGCTGTTTCGCACGATCCATCGATACAAACCCGATTAAACAGGAAAGGGCGGGATTTTTCCCGCGCGGTAGATGATACTGGCCATACATTTCAAAGGCAATTTTAATGTATGCAAACTGAATAATTATAAGTAACAATATGATATCTAGTAAAACTAAAAACACATATGATTTATTGTGTTAGAGTGTAGTAGTAGTGCTGTATTGCATAGTTGTTAGATGTAACATGCGAGAACGTGTAGAGATGTAGTTTTGGAGGGCCTACAGAGAGAAAAGCGTAATACGGTCACCGAACTTCAGAATAAGCTGATTACGGTCACTATATACGTTTTGCGGTGATTATACGGTCACTTGCTCACAGTTCAGCATCGGATTGCACTCTATTGACCGGCCAAATAGTCTGCGTGGCGCCATGTTGACTAGTTAAATTGACCATGTTCCTTGTGGGTCCCACCTGTCAGTTCGCATAGGCAAAAGGTCAGATAAACACAAATCTACGCAGGCGCGATAAGTCTCCAACTCATGCGCAGGAATCACCTGGTTGTGTATGTGTCTGTCAGGGCCTGATGTGTGCGCATGCACGTGTAGGTTGAGCACTTGAGCGTGAGAGTGTGTGTTGGTCGTGTGGTGTACAGGTGTGTGCATGCATGCGTGCGTGTGTGCGTGTGAGTGTTGCGTGCGTGCGTGGCTGCGTGTGTATGTGTGAGTGTTGCGTGCATGTGTGGGTGCATGTGTTTGTGTGAGTGTTGCGTGGATGCAGTTCGTGTGCATGCGTGCGTGTGTGTATAATCACCACACCAGCTCCTGTGTGTTAAAACAGACAGCTCAGCATACAAATACAAGGCCACCTTGTCCGTTGTGCCCGCGGTCATGGCTTCGAACCATCGTCCAAGTATTTTTTTGTCGTTTGTTTTCATTCTTACTAGCAAGATGCCCGTGCGTTGCACGTAACATCAAGATGCATTTGTATGACTTGTTTATCTTGTGAGAGAAAAGGATGAACGAGGGAAGGCCTTATTTGCAAATGTGGAGAGGTGTGTGGGTACCTTTTTGCAAAATTGCCATAGTTTCTTTCCTATCCGTCAGATATAAATCGGACGGCCTATATTGCAGGATGGCAGGCACACCATCATCACCAACTCTGTTTTTTATAAGAGTGTATTTCATGTATTTTATAAGAGTGTAGATGTAGAGTAGATACAAGTCGACAGGTGGGCACGATGGTAGTGAGATAATGTGATGCAACACTAGAGGTGCCACATGGAGCGTTTAACTGGTCAACTAGTCATGTCATGAGAAAATACAGAGTTGTACGGTGAGCCCGTGACTGTATAATAACCACTAAACGTAAATGGTGACCCTAATGAGTGGATTCTGAAGTCCAATGTACGTATCGTGCTTTCGCTTCAAATACAATGATCGTCATTGCATATATCGCGAGAGAAAGATGAAACATGCGTGAATTTTCTGGGGGCTTACTTTTAGAGGACCTGGAGATAGTTTTGTGTGCATACGTGAATGGGGCGTACAGGGGGGTATGCGATGGAGAGAGAGATGCTCTTCGTTTCTCTTTATTATGACTAACTTTGTATATAGTATAAAAATATACAAATTCACAGTGCGGAACAAATATCATTGTGGGCACCATGCAATGCAAATTAGCGTTACTACTCCTCCATATAACTTTGTAATGTTGTATATATGTAGAAACTCTAAAATAATTTTTTGGCCACACTTTATTCAAAAGGAATGTTGTATGCGAAATAAACGTGAAGAGAGGGCTTTTTAGATCAATGGGGTACGTGATGTAACATGTGTGAATGTGTAGTTGATGCATTTGGCGGGGCCTAGAGAGGTATGTGTGTGTATTACGTATTCGAGAGAGGCATGGATA
>NC_057796.1:55231739-55247472 GCF_018294505.1 Triticum aestivum
AAAATGAATGTTGTATGCGAAATAAACGTGAAGAGAGGGCTTTTTAGATCAATGGGGTACGTGATGTAACATGTGTGAATGTGTAGTTGATGCATTTGGCGGGGCCTAGAGAGGTATGTGTGTGTATTACGTATTCGAGAGAGGCATGGATAGAGGGGCCGACGGGGGGGGGGGCGTGGGAGAGATAGCACGAGAAATGAGAGTGGTCTAGAGAGAGAGACGAATATGACGTCCCGACAAGAGATTCCATTCCCTTGAGTGTGTATATGCAAGGGGGGAGGGAATAGAGGCACCAGGAGAAATTTTCTGTGTGTGTGGTGTTTGTGTTGGTATGTGTGGGTGTGAGAAGATAATAAGACGTGGGGGCAGAGGGTGTGTCACCGCGTGAGGTCCGGTGGGTCGAGGTGAGGCCCTTCGTTCGGTTCCGACCTGCGCCACATTGGTCGGCCCGTGACGCATTTAGGAAGACCCATGGATCACTAGTCGTACAAGACAAAGATAGCAGAATTGTGAAGGACTCTGTGTCCACTGACAAAGCCGGCTAGGATTTGTAACCCTAGGTTCTCGGACTAAGGTAACCCCTTTATCTCTGATATTACTATTCATCCAACCTAACTTTAAGGGGCATCCTACAGAATGCTCTCCTAGAATCATACTCGTCGATTAGGAAGAGAGGTGTGAGACAATGCGTGAGAGACAGGCGTAAAGATAATGTGCGTACATGAGACACGTAGGCAGTCCATGTATATAGAAAGGGTCGATGAGGATTGTGCATGTGTATGTTTGCGAGAGGAAGAGTGCTTGTGATAAAGGTTAGTGAAAACAGTTGTAAATGGTTACGAGAGGGAGGGAGGGTTATATCTAGAGCATGTGTGCGAGAAAGACACCTCGGGAGAGAGTGTGTGAGCATGTGCGAGATACCACCGATGGAGAGTGAAACTACACGTAAAAGACTGCTCTACACATTGATTAAAGATATAAATTGTATCCAAATATTAGGATGGGATCATGATATTTGCAATTCGCGTAAGGAGCGGTCATTGATCCATCAGACATCTAGATTCTGTCGAATTTGAGCATGTCTATGTTATTATTCGACACAATTGATCCACATAGTTAGTATTTTGAACTCCAGACAATGCATCGCTTTAGCAATCAAATATAGACGTGAGTATAGTTCATGTTGTGTGTGTAAAGCACATTATACATACCAAAGTTACACAGTGGACATTATAAATAGCTACCTATGAACTAGCATGCATTTGAATTCAACTTAAGGTGGTTTAAAAAAATCGAATTCAACATGAAGTCCATTCAATTATTTGAATTTGATATCATGGCATTTGTAAACCATACCTAAATTATGGGGGCACCAATCTTTGCTCTGATTTTGTACATAATAGCATATGTAGTCGTGTACAAAATAGATTCAAATTTAGCTCCTCCATTCCAAAATAATTGTAGTTATAGGATTTTCAAGTGTCAAAATTTCAAAAAGAAGCGGATAATTTAATGAGGTTTTCAAACATACAAGGTCAAATATAACGTTGTCTATTTAGGTCAATCCACATAGTTCAAGAGTACTCTAAACGTGAATGCTTGTGTTTCAAAATTTCGAATGAAGCGCCAAAAGAGCCTCTAATCGCCCGAAACCGTGTGAGACCAATGTTTGGTAGTACAAGGAAATTACTTTTCTAATAACTCCGACCCGTGAAACCTACCGTCCCGACGTCCAAAGGTCTAAACCGGGGTAGGTTTGTAGATTCATCTAGACGCCACGCAACCGCATCCGAAAAATATTCATACACAATGGCCGCCTAAGCACACATGCGCGCGGCCGAAATCGCTCCCGCCCACTATTTGGGACACCTGGGATTACCATCCTACCCCCGACCCGCAGTAGGTCCGGAATTTAAGAGGGGGGCAAAGTTTGTACTTTCCCCAAATTTCAAACAAGCGCGTCCCATCTTTTGGTCAAAAAAGCCAAAAACAAGCGCGTCCCAGACCGAAACATGGTTCCCACCCACCCGTCCGATTCCCCATTCGTACTCCGTGGGAGCCAAAACTACCTCTCCACCAGCCGCGAAACCCCGGCGTCCTCCGTCCGCCACCCCATCCCACCCATCTACCGCCGCCCTCCTCCATCATGCCGGAGCCGATACCCCGACGTCGTCGTCGACCGCAACGCCCTCCACGGCTAGTAGTTGAAGCCGAGGCCGAGCCGTCCGTACCCGAGCCAGTTCAACCACGCCGTCCTGCGCCTCACCGCTGCCGCTCCAACTTCGCCACCCTCCACCGCACCGGAGTTGTTCCTGCTACGCCGTCCTTCGCCACCTCGGATCTGCTTCCCCTCTACCGACATACGGCCACGGCAACACAGTCAACAATTTGGCCATGGGTTCGTCCAAGCCTGCACCCTCCAGAACATCGGTTTCCCCGGTAAAAAGAAGAAGATCGGCGCGACATGTGGAGGTGACCACACCGGCAACCGAAAAAGATACTCCTCTTCCCTTATTCGTGCAAATCCTACGTCTCTGCTTGCACGGTATTCATCCCACAGAAGACACTAGTTGACCGCTTCTTCTTGATACTAGATGTTCCTAGTAACTCGCGATGCACAAGGTTTCTCCTCATATACTATTTCACCTTAGCTAGAGGTCTGTCGCCCCCCTGAATTTCAATTTCTGGCCAGTTGATTCCCAATGAACGGAAGCATTCCCCGGCGTAACAGGCGCTAGTATGCCTATTACGCCGGGGAAGCAGCGCCTTGGTGTTTATCTTAGGGGCGTGTGCGGCCTAGAGCTACTGGCGCCCGATCTGGAGGTCGGCCGGGATTAAAGGGATGGCCTGGGGGCGCTGCCAAGCTTGGCGGTGGTGTGAGGTCGATGGGAGGGTAGGGCGGCGGAGGCAGGGGTCTGGGCCGGTGGTCGCTGGCGGTTCGAGATAGATCGTCAACAGTGACTGGCGGGAGGTAGACGAAGGCCATCTGCCCGTTCCTTATAGATCGGACGGTTCATTAAAAAAATCGACTGACCTATTCATTTTAAGTCGACTGTTATCTTAGATATGACCACATGTGGTGGTGTGCTGGAGGAGTACCTGCATTTCCTGTGCTCATATATTACAAAATCATATGGAGTAGAATGTAATTTTGTTTGCCATGCAATGTTGTAGAGCTATCATATGTCTGCTGTCATTTATTTTTCAGCCACCTGCTATCTGCTACTTTTACATTGCACTAGTTCTGCACACACTTCACCCTTACTCTCACTATTGTGTTTTTATGCAAGGGTATTTCAGACTCTGCTGCCATGAGAGAAGCCAAAAAGAAAAGAGAGAAGTCGCTCCAGCTTCGTATGCGGGTAGGCAAGACACGTTACAGCGGTATAAAGGGTGCAGTGTCAGCAGATGGAGACGGTAAACGTAGCTCCGGAGTTGATGACCTCGCTCGCAATGAACCACCATCCCAGGTGCTTGCTTTAACTTCGCGGTGTCATATGTGGTTGCATGTTCCATATGGTGTCTAGCTTGTATTCGAAAGGCCGAAGTCGGTAAGATAAGGAAAGATATTTTTTTACATGAACCACCATCCCGTGAGCACCAGAAGACAAATAGCTAGTCAGGGCACTGGCCGAGCCAGTGACAAGCCCAGCAAAGATAGGCATCACCTGGAAGCCAACTAAAAAGCTGCGATGGTGGCGAAGCAGCCCGCCTCCCACCAGGCTCTCAGGTCCTAGATGATCATGCTCACCACTCCAGCCGGATGTCTAGCTTGTATTGCTTCCAATTTGGTTAAATTGCATCTACTTAGCTTACACATTATACCTTTGAATATGACATGCCTTTCTTTTTTGGGTACATACTAGTACATCTGTGTATTAACCATGTTCTTACATCAAACTAATGTTCTTATGTATCCCTCATCAATCACTTATGACGAGGCAGGCAGGCAAGGGGACTACTCCTCATTTAAAGAATGCAGCGTCAGCCTCCCGACATGATTCTCAAGAAACGGAAATGCTAGATGAAGATAGTGAACGTAGCTCTGTAGTTGATTACAGCATTTCCCCTACACTAGCATCGCAGGTGCTTGCTCTAACTTGGCAGCGTGATATGTGGTTGCATGTTGCATATGGTGTCTAGATTGTAATTCTTCCAATCTGGTTGAACTGCATGTGCTAGTCTGCTTAGCTTATACATTATACCTGTTAATGTGACATGCCTTCCTGTATTTAGTACATAGTACATATGTCTATTAAGCATGTCCTTACATAAAACTATTGTGTTTTTGTATCCCGCATCAATCAACATGACGAGACACCTTTAGTATATGCAGTGCAATATTAGTTGCATCTTTCATATGATTTATAGCATGCACTGCTTCTAATTTGTTGAAATTCCATTTATGATGGGACGCTTTTAACTTGGCATAGTCATATTTGTTGCATCTTTCATGTGGTGTCTAGCTTGCATTGCTTCTTATTTGCTGGAATGGTTTCTGCTTAGTTTACACAAACAGTTGTGAACATGCCATGCCGTCCTGTTTTTCGTACATATTCCATCCTGGTATCATGTGTTTGCCTTACATCAAAGTAGTGATTGTCAGTATCATGCATGAATGAGTTCTGAAGAGAGAATTTTATTGCTTTTTCTTGTCGGTTTTACTTGACAATTCAAAATCAATAAAGCGGAAGGAAGTTAGCAAGGCGGCGGATAAAGGTGCTCCTTCCGAACGGAGGGCCTCTACAGTTTCTACTCCTCCACACCCCAAGAAGATTTCCAAGACAACACATGCATAGACACTCAACAAAGCTGTGTTTATGATGAGCATGTCTCCCCTAGTGCAGCATCACCGGTGCTCCCTCTAACTTGGCACTGTTATATGTGGTTGCATGTTATGTGTGATGTCTAGCTTGTATTGCTTCTAATTTTGTTGAATTCCATCTGCTTACTTTACACATTATACTTGAATAAGACACGTGTTCCTGTTTCTAGAACATACAATATCTGTCTATCACACCATGTTCTTACATCAAATTACTACTGTTGCGTAACCTGCAACAATCACTTATCATAAGACACGTTTGACTTCGGAGTGTGATATAGGTTACATCTCACATTATTTTCTAGCTTGTCCTACTAATTTGTTGAAATGGCACTTATGACGAGATAGTTTTAACTTGGTAGAGTGATATTCGTTGCATCTTTCATATGGTGTCTAGCTTTCATTGCTTCTAATTTGTTGAAATGCCTTCTCCTTAGTTTACAGATCATAAGCTGTGAATATGCAATGGCACTAATGACGAGATACCTCTAACATGGTAGTGTGATGTTGTTTGCATCTTGCATATGATTTATTTCTTGTACTGCTTCACATTTGTTTAAACGCCATTTATGATGAGACACTGTTAACTTGGCATAGCGATATTTGTAGCATCTTTCATATGGTGTCTACCTTCCATTGCATTGCTTCTAATTTGGTGAAATGTCTTCTTCTTAGTTTACACATCATAGTTCTGGTTATCTCTTCCATCCTGTTTTTCATACATATTACATCCTCCTATCATGTGGTTGTCTAACATCAAAGTTCAGTTCGTCTGCATCACGCATCAATTTGTTCTGGAGAACTAAATTGTTATTCATTTTTCTTGTCGGCTTGACTTAACATGGCACAGAGAAAGAGGAAGAAACACAGAATGGCAGGGAATGAGAAGCTGATGAATCCTGCAGATTCTGCTGGTACTGATGGTGCAATAGAAGGTCAAAGTCCAGCGGAAAATTCTACAAACACGGCATCCCATGCTACACGAGGTGCAAAAAATCCAAACAGAAACAAATAGCTGCCACCAAACAAGCAGAGACAGCCCTAGTTCTTGCAACACCTACCACAGTACTACCAGCCGCACGACTTACTCGTGCGTCAACTGAGCTAGCAGCATGTTCCCAAGCTCCCTTGCCACCTGATACTACTTCCCAAGCACTCTTGACACAAGACGAGTTGGCAATATCAGATGAACCTTGTGAGCTTCAACAGCAAGAAGGTAGTTGCTGGAGTCAAGGTACAGTTGCATGCTTCTTTATATGTAGTCTCACAGTTTGATGTACACTAACACTTCCTATGTTCGTTGTTGGACTAGCACCTAGGCGCAAGAGGAAACAAACATCAGGGATAATGCTCGATAGGTTAACTAAATCTAGAGGAGGAAGAATGGAGATCCGTTTTGAGGCAGGTTTAAAAAGGCCACGTGATGCTACAGAGTCAGCCAAGTTAGTATCAGAGGCAGCGGTTGCCGTTAGGTATCATGTACGTATCCTCCCAACATGGATTCAGTACAGGAATGACAAAGACGAAACCCAGTTCAACACCTTCCTCGACCATTTATCTATAAGTATGGTTATGTATGGAAACTAGTAATATCGTCTTGCTCTATCCCATACTTTCTAGGTTGCTGATAATGAGACTCCCATAATTTTCAACAGATGAGGTTCAAGTTGGATAGCCAAGATGATGCAACCAAACAAGCTTGCACCCATGTTTTCAAGTCTGCTCTGCGACAATATCGGTATAAGTTGAGAGAAACTCACTTTGAAGGCAAGGCTAACAGTGAACTTTCCCAAACATCTCCAGTGGAAAATATATCGGGTGAAGACTGGAGGGGCCTTGTTAAACACTGGTCTGATCCAAAGTATCAGGTACATTATATATATGTGATCAGATCACATGTTGAAGTCCTATTTACGCATGTGCCACACAAATCTATCTTCTTGTAGGTGAACTGTTCAAAAACAAGGCCAACCGTACGAAACTGAAATTCCAACAGACGACAGGATCTCGTAGCTATATTGCACACTGCGAGGCTCTTGTAATTAGCTGCTGCTTCACTCTTTTCGCTGTACCATATTATCAGATCTATATTGACTTGTTCGAAATGCAGAGGAAAGCCCGCAAGGACCAAAAAGTACCTTAACCAAATGCTGTGGAAATCTTCAAGGACTGTCACACCAGCAAGAAGAAGGGCATGACTACACCAGTCAAAGCCGCTGTTGTAAGTCCTTAATCCTCATGCCTTTTAACTACTACTTACTCTGACTTGTGCCTTGAACTGCATGGTTTGCAGCCAATGTCTATTACTCTTTTCAGTTTTATACACAATTGTCTTAGCGTATCATTGCACCTTACAAGGTTTAAAAGAGAGGAGTGATGTTCCTTTGATCTTGACCCGTAATCTAGTTCCGTGCTGGACTTGCCCACACAACGTTACAATTGCCTGTTTGTCTGTTCTCAGTTGTTTTGTGATATGAATGATGTCATACTATGCTTACCGTATTATAAACTTCGTCTCTTTATCCTTAGCCCTCAATACAATGTGAAGAAATAGACAATACATTAGCGATGGTACATGGTCATATGTTTGGAACCTGGTTTTATTATGTACTTTGCAATAAAATACAACTAATATTTTACATGGGTTCACCAGAATAAGTTCTGTATATAGACCAAAGCTATTTTGTTTGGTTTTGCTGCCTCCTTAATATCTTCTGTTCTGGTACTACTAATGTAAAACCTCAAATTTTCAGCGAGCTATAAAAAAATGGTGGAACCGCCACCTTCTGAAGGTGGCGAGGCAACTATAACCGCAATGTCAGCTCTTGTTGCAGTGGGTCAGTACCTGTCCACTAACAGTGCCAAAAGCACATTCCTGCGTAATACTGGGTTGGTTGTTAAGGCAATATCGTCCAAACTGCCTCATGATCAAGATATGCAAGCTCAAAGCAATGTTGTATCTGCGCTCCAGACACAAGTCCATTCCCTAACCGAGACCCTTTGTGAAACAAGGAGAAACATTGCTCAATGTCGTCAAGATATGCATGGTTTTGAAACCAGACTATCAGACATTTGCTATGTTGTTCAGGATCCTAGGGGAAATGAAGGCGAGGGTTATGGTGCTCCATCGGACAATACAGCATGAAAACGTAACAGTCAGGTCAAATGAACTGAGCTTTTGAACTTCTGGTGGTGCATTTATCTGCTAGACTGTTAAGTTTTATGCCAACCTTCCTTTTGTTATATAGTTGTAATTTGTTTTGGTGCGATACAAAATTTATTCTTAACGTGCAGCCACCGGCTGAAGAAAACAGCAAGCCATTTTTGTATAGTATAGGGTGTTCCCTATATTTGCACTGGTGGTGATCTTTGATGCTGAGTGGATGTAATCTGTGCAATCGCCTTAATAGCCTAGCGTTAGTTTCGGCCATATTTATTTCCTAGTCTTCTTTTTCCCTGGTTTGCTAGTGGCCGCAACTACCATGGGCCATATACGGGCCGTAGGATCCATGGGTCTCCTACGGGCCGTTGATAAATGGGCCTGTAATCGGTGGGCCTCGGTCCGTCGGATAAATGGGTCTACATGGGCCGTAATCGGGCGTAATTGGTATCGGCCCAGCACGGTAACAGGCCGTTAACAGGCCGTAGGACAGCAAAGGCTTAATTCTGTCACAGGCATAACGGGTCGTTAATGGGCCAGAATATAGGACGGGCTGGAAATGGCGCAACGGGTTAACAGGCCAGAAACGGGCCGACTCTAGCCATGGGCCGAATTTGTCCCATTAGAATAACAGGCCAGTAACGGGCCGACTCTTGCCATGGGCCGGATTTGGCCCATTAGGGGAACAGGCCAGTAACGGGCCGATTCTTGCCATGGGCCGAATTTGGCCCATTAGGGGAACAGGCCAGTAACGGGCCGGAAGTAATCGAGGGCCGAAAAGGAGCCCAAGAACGTATGGGCCGTCAATAAGCCGAAAGCTAACACGGGCTGGAAACGGCCCATGTAAATCACGGGCCGTTAACGGGTATAAAGAAAATTACTGTTCATTATGGGCTAGAGTCACCGTGGGCCTGTAAAGGGCCGAAAGATACGAAGGCCTCATATGGGCCGAAAGACGTCGTGGGCCATACATGGGCGGAAAGTGAAATGGGCTAGTGTTATATTCGACGGCCCACATGACGTTGTTGGGCCGATTACCTTTAGGGCCTAACGGGCCGTAAAATGGGCTATTTGCGAAGAGACCGTTAACAGGCTTTTCATGGGCCAACCCGTTAACTTTTGACCAAGTCAAACGGGCTGGCTTTGTAAGCTAAATGGGCCAGTGGTGGGCCGTGGCACGTGTCGACATATCATAGATGCCTATCTGACCCACTGACGAGCTGACACGTGTTTCGTCCGGCCAATAAGAATTTTACACGTGGAAATTTCCAATTGGTCGGGGCTGTTTACGGGTTATCGGATCCAAAACCCGACCCGATAGCTTAACGACGTTCCGTTACGGTGGATGCCACGTGTCGGTCACCCTTGACGAAAGCACTTCTGTGACGCGCGATTTATCGTCACGGAAGTGGACACTTCCGTGATGATAATTTTGGTAATGTCATGGAACACTTCTATGACAGCACATGTCTGACTATCTTGATTCTATCATAAAATCGTCATGGATGTACATGCATGACAAAAAACGTGACCTACTGTGACAAACACGTATCATCACGGAAGTGTATTTTTTTGTACATAAAATCGTCATGGATGTACATGCATGACAAAAAACGTGACCTACTGTGACAAACACGTATCATCACGGAAGTGTATTTTTTTGTAGTGATTTCTCCTCCTATCCATGGCATGTAATACATTAGAAGGGTGTCCCGATCTTTCGAAGAGAAATACATGTCGATTTGGATGGAGTCGACTTTGAAAATCCGACTACAATGTGAGACGATGTTGCGCCTATGCAATCGCTAAATTAACTCCATAGTTTTTATTGACCGGGCCGGAGCACGATCAACATCTCCATGAAGGTCTAATTTCTTGAAGCAACCGAACTATACTATTTAATCTGGATATTGTGAATATAGATAAAAGTTGGGGTCCCATAAGAGGTCTTTGTTTGTGTTAGGCACAAACAAAGTACACACAGTTGCAGCTGTGTTGAGTCTTAGATAAGCAAAACCAATCTAAACGAACCCCTGTGACAATATTTCTGGTGAGGCAGGGGAAATTTGGCTAGTCCTAAGAGTAGGCCGAATCCCATCCCAGGTAGGGTTTCTTCATTAACAAGGACTCTAGAAACTGCCTATGTCATGTATTTCAACAAGGGTCTAGTTCAAATGTAAGGTGATGCAATACCTACAGAAACATCATTCGACAACGAATCTAAAGATATTTTTTTTAGCATATGGCATATCTTTCGTTAGTAAAAATGAAGAGAAAATCCCTCATTCGACTTATAAACCCGAATGGAGACAGCATAATTGTGCGAATATTTTCAGATTTTTTGACGCACCATATATAAATATGGAACACAACCTACTGCCACAACCTCTATATCCATCAACTCTATGTAGTATTTGGCGTCTTAAAAGGCGAGATGGAATAGTATGCTCGGTAGAATGTTCCCTACAATGCGAGTGGTCGATGACTCCTTGATTAGTTGCATACATGTGACTTCTGCAACTTATTATTACAGTTCATTTTTTTCCGTTTCAGTAATGTGACATGATCGAGTTAATGCATGCTTTGTCGGACAGTGAACCATCCACTTGTCCATGGATCAATGGAATATATACTGATTTGCATACCTGTTTTTCTACTGTAATAATAATCAAGGCAAATAATAATAAAATTTCTGTCATTGTCAATCTTTGTTAGACCTGGCCATACCTCGGGCCGGGCCGGGCTTCGGGCCGGGCCTAGCCAAGCCCGATGCAAAAAACCCAAGCCCGGGCCCGGCCCGGCCTGGCCATCGGGCCTGTTTTCTGGGCCCAAGCCCGGCCCGAACACAGAAAAGCCCGTCGGGCTCCGGGCCGGCCCGGCCCGACCTTCAGAAAAGTGCAAAAATGACGGGCCCGGGCCCGGCCCGGCCCGGCCACCGGGTTCAAAATCTAGGCCCGAGAGCAGCGTCGGGCCGGGCCTGGTCGGGCTTTTTGGGCCGGGTCGGGCCGGGCTGGCCGGGCCGGGCTTCCCATGGCCAGGTATGATCTTTGTCCCATCAATTGATCTCAGTTGAACTTTCTGTGCTGAGCTGGTTGTGATTTCACTCGCTGACTTCATACTCCGCGGCTGTGCACATGTACACACGTCCAAATTGATGCATATGCATTCCACTTGAACGTGAGAAGATGGAGTTGGAGTTTTCTAAGTGGCCTCTATAGCATAGGGGCGTAAAACCAAAGCATTTGACGACCATGACATACGTGGCCGGGTCGTTCTTGGCCACCTGCGCCAATCTCAGCACGCCTGCACCCGCTTGTTCACTCATCCATGAATAGCATAGCAAGTGTAGCTCCGATTGTGGCCGGCGTGCAGCAGCGGCCCACGAGTTGCCGCTACCAGGGTAGTAGTTTTTAATTAACTGCACTAGCTTCTCTCAAAAAAATAAAAAATAACTGCACTAGCGAGGAGGAGTAAAAATTACATGCACAATTGGACTCTGGATCGGAAACACACTGTTCTGTCATGCTGCTGTATATATGGTAAATGAATTTTAGACCATTTTTTGCGAATAAAATGAATTTTAAACCATAGTGTGCTTTCCATCGTAGTTATGCAGAGATCAGGTGGTTGTCCATGCATCATGCATAGCATCCCCTTAATGCTACATTTTAAGTTAATAAAAGCATTCTTAAAAAATCTGTATTTTTCACATATATGGGACAAATACTAAAGTAGTAGTGTCAATAAGAAATATGGGAAAGTGAAGTAGCGAAAAATGAGTTAGACTTGCACTACTGCAAAAATGTGTAACCATTGCAACTGTATGGTATATTCATCACAGTAAAAGATTGCATTTATATAATAGAAAGGTACCAAACGACAGAACATATATGCCTAAAATGTGAAGTAATTTCTTGTGGTATTACTCAGGTGTTTCTTTTCTCGGGCGGTTACCCGGGTCCGGCTCTACAACCCCCCTCCCATAACCCCATAGAAAGAATACCCACCGGTATTTACCGATTTTGGAAAAGTTTGCTCAGATTCAAAAAAGAGATCAAATTTTAAAATTGGATTGAATAATTACAAGCAGTATTTTGACCGCTATTACTGGTAGCCGGTGGTAGCCGCTACCTACCGACATACTTTCCGTACCAAAAAAAACTTGTTATCTCTTGTAACCAAGAATTGCTCCATGTGAGGAGATGTCAATTCCGACGCAATGACTCGCCATTGCATGAAGCTTTGGCAGGGTCACCTACACAAATTCCCTGTTTTTCCTCTCCCAAACACCACACATTAATCCTATAACGTGTAGAAACTTAGCAGATCCTTTGGGGCACCAAAATTATCGAACACTTCCTACTGATGTTGTGTCACAACCACTATACATTGATACATTTTCTAGTCTTGTCTTGGGCTTAGTTTGCGTCTGCTAAACTATATTGTGGCATGCTTATTTTATAATACGATGTGAAAAATAGGAACACAAAAAGGCAAAAGCAAGCCAATCAAATGCTAATAGAAAAACAACTTGGTAGTTAAGCTAGATTATCATAATACATGCATGGCGAAACACATCCTTAACCACGACGGCGAAAAGTATGTTTAGCTGCACATTTGCTAGAATGCGGGTGGTCCATGACTCTATACACGTTACTTTTGCTACTTATTACGCTCCGCTTTGTCCATTCAATAATGTGACATGATCGAGTCATTGCATGACAGTGTGAATCTTCCATTATTCCATGTGGTCAATGGAATAGGACATATGTACATCGCTGTTTTTATATGGCAATCAAGACAATAATAAGATAGTTCTATCACTGAGAATCTTCATTTCGTTGATCTTGGTTGAACTTTCTAACGAATTTCTGTGGTTCACCTCGCTGGTTTGCTACTCGGTGGTAGGAAATACACGCAGACAAATGGATACTCTCTAGTCTACACTTGTACGTGAGAACGTGGAATTTCTTCTTAGAGACATCTGTAAGGCACATGTGCAAGCATTTGACGAGGACATGCATATTTGGCCGGGTTACTTCTCTTGGCCACCTGTGCTAGATCATGGCACCACTGTATTCACTTGTTCACTCATTCATGCTGGTGTCACTATTTTCTTTGTTTATTCCGTTCTCTCTTGATAATGGAATCCGGTCCATTTTTTGGGATCAAACGAAAAAAAAAACTAATCCATGGCGTGGCCTACGTATTTTATTCTCTCTTGTGGCCCACGAGTTGCCACTACAGGGACCGGTTCCAACTGAATTCATGCACTATTACATGTACACATTTATAGTCCGTATTAGACCTCGTGGTTATATAGCTTGATGTGGAGCTCACCGCCATGCAACATAAGTACTCCCTCCATTCGCTTATAGAAGGCCACTATGGAAAATACATTTCGCATCTATACAAGGCCACTAACAGTAATCGAGGTAAAAATTAATGATGTTTCCTCGAACTAGCAACTTGTTTAATACTTGCATGCATGTAGTCATAATGACACTGCGCTACTTCCTTCTCATTCCTTCCTTGCATGCATGCAAGCATATTAATGATATCGATTAATAAGAAGAAAAGTTGGCTTGTAAAGCAGTCATTAAATTTTACCTTGGTACCTGTAATTTGAGTTTGTGCCTTGTATAAGGGAATGGAGGGAGTACCAAAATGGAGCACTCAAACACTGGGACGGGCTGCCGGGTCACTGATTGGTAAAAAAGACGTGACCTACTTGCAGGCCTTAAACTGGCCTCACACTAGTAGAAAACAGGGCTTTCGTTCGGGCCTGGCCAGCCCATTAGTCCCGGTTCTGCACGAACCGGGACCCATGGGGTGCATTAGTCCCGGTTCGTGAGCCCAGGGGGCCGGCCGGGCCACTGGTCCTGGTTCGTCTGGACCTTTTGGTCCCGGTTCCACGCATGAACCGGGACCAATGCGCATGCCCCTGGCCCATGACCATTAGTCCCGGTTTGTGCCACAAACCGGGACTAAAGGGTTGGTCCTTGTTGCGGTCAGAGTTTAGTCCCACCTCACCAACCGAAGGGCGGTCACACTGGTTTATAAGCCTGCCCCCCTCTGCCTTGTTGAGCTCCTCTCAAAATGAAAATAGATGCCCTTATACAGGGAATTTGACCTAAATTCAGAGTGAATTTCTCTGAAATTCATAGAAATATATTATGAATTTAGGTTGAATTCTCTCTGTAGGCGCATCTATGCTCATTTTTTTATGTTGGGGTTGGCGATATTTACAGAATTTTTGTGTGTTGAATATGCACCATTCAAAATCAGTCTCTGCTTTGAATGGTTCATTTTGAACACACAAAAAGTCTGGAGTTCAAATAAGTTCAAGAAAATGAAATCCCTTTGTAACAGATGAGTTTTCGTCCGAAACCCTGATACTACGAAAGAGATTGTCCATTTTGTTCACGAAGTGCATGCACCATTTGTCGGGACCCTCTCAACTTTTTAGCACATGCTATGTGGGTGAAATGATGATACCATGCCAACTTTCAACCTTTTCAGAGTTCATTTGAAATGCTTTTCAATTTTAGGGTCTTATAGCTCAAAATAATTAGTAAATGCTTGAAAAATAAGAAATGAAGTCAGAAAGGATTGAAAAATGATGATGTGGCTTTGAATGGTGCATTTTGAACACAATTTTGAACAGACAAAAAGTCTGGAGTTCAAATAAGTTCAAGAAAATGAAATCCCTTTGTAACAGATGAGTTTTCGTCCGGAACCCTGATACTTCGAAAGAGATTGTCCATTTTGTTCACGAAGTGCATCCACCTTTTGCCAGGACCCTCTCAAATTTTTAGCACATGCTATGTGGGTGAAATGATGATACCATGCCAACTTTCAACCTTTTCAGAGTTCATTTGAAATGCTTTTCAATTTTAGGGTTTTATAGCTCAAAATAATTAGTAAATGCATGAAAAATAACAAATGAAGTCAGAAAGGATTGAAAAATGATGATGTGGCCTTGAATGGTTCATTTTGAACACACAAAAAGTCAGGAGTTCAAATAAGTTTAATAAAATGAAACCCCTTTGTAACAGACGAGCTTCCGTATGAAATCCTGATACTTTGAAAGAGATTGTCCGTTTTGTACACGAAGTGCATCCACCTTTTTCCGGGACCCTCTCAACTTTCTTGCACATGCTATGTGGATGAAATGATGATACCATGCCAACTTTCAACCTTTTCAGAGTTCATTTGAAATGCTTTTCAATTTTAGGGTCTTATAGCTCAAAATAGTTAGTAAATGCTTGAAAAATAAGAAATGAAGTCAGAAAGGATTGAAAAATGATGATGTGGCTTTGAATGGTGCATTTTGAACACAATTTTGAACAGACAAAAAGTCTGGAGTTCAAATAAGTTCAAGAAAATGAAATCCCTTTGTAACAGATGAGTTTTCGTCCGAAACCCTGATACTTCGAAAGAGATTGTCCATTTTGTTCACGAAGTGCATCCACCTTTTGCCAGGACCCTCTCAACTTTTTAGCACATGCTATGTGGGTGAAATGATGATACCATGCCAACTTTCAACCTTTTCAGAGTTCATTTGAAATGCTTTTCAATTTTAGGGTCTTATAGCTCAAAATAATTAGTAAATGCACGAAAAATAACAAATGAAGTCAGAAAGGATTGAAAAATGATGGTGTGGCTTTGAATGGTTCATTTTGAACACACACAAAAGTCAGGAGTTCAAATAAGTTTAAAAAAATGAAACCCCTTTGTAACAGACG
>NC_057796.1:55247485-55262716 GCF_018294505.1 Triticum aestivum
TGAAATCCCTTTGTAACAGACGAGTTTCCGTATGAAATCCTGATACTTTGAAAGAGATTGTCCGTTTTGTACACGAAGTGCATCCACCTTTTGCCGGGACCCTCTCAACTTTCTTGCACATGCTATGTGGATGAAATGATGATACCATGCCAACTTTCAACCTTTTCAGAGTTCATTTGAAATGCTTTTCAATTTTAGGGTCTTATAGCTCAAAATAGTTAGTAAATGCATGAAAAATAACAAATGAAGTCAGAAAGGATTGAAAAATGATGATGTGGCTTTGAATGGTGCATTTTGAACACAATTTTGAACAGACAAAAAGTCTGGAGTTCAAATAAGTTCAAGAAAATGAAACCCCTTTGTAACAGATGAATTTTCGTCCGAAACCCTGATACTTCGAAAGAGATTGTCCATTTTGTTCACGAAGTGCATCCACCTTTTGCCAGGACCCTCTCAACTTTTTAGCACATGCTATGTGGGTGAAATGATGATACCATGCCAACTTTCAACCTTTTCAGAGTTCATTTGAAATGCTTTTCAATTTTAGGGTCTTATAGCTCAAAATAATTAGTAAATGCATGAAAAATAACAAATGAAGTCAGAAAGGATTGAAAAATGATGGTGTGGCTTTGAATGGTTCATTTTCAACACACAAAAAGTCAGGAGTTCAAATAAGTTTAAAAAAATGAAACCCCTTTGTAACAGTCGAGCTTCCGTATGAAATCCTGATACTTTGAAAGAGATTGTCCATTTTGTACACGAAGTGCATCCACCTTTTGCCGGGACCCTCTCAACTTTCTTGCACATGCTATGTGGATGAAATGATGATACCATGCCAACTTTCAACCTTTTCAGAGTTCATTTGAAATGCTTTTCAATTTTAGGGTCCTATAGCTCAAAATAATTAGTAAATGCATGAAAAATAACAAATGAAGTCAGAAATGATTGAAAATTGATGATGTGGCTTTGAATGGTGCATTTTGAACACACAGAAAGTCAGGAGTTCAAATAATTTAAAAAAATGAAATCCCTTTGTAACAGACGAGTTTCCATATGAAATCCTGATACTTCGAAACAAATTGTTCGTTTTGTACACGAAGTTCATCCAATTTTTGCCGTAGCCCTCTCAACTTTCTTGCACATTCTATGTGGGTGAAATGATGATACCATGCCAATTTTTAACCTTTTCGGAGTTCATTTGAAATGCTTATCAATTTCCGGGTCTTCTACCTTAAAAAAGCAGTAAATGCATGAAAAATAACAAATGAAGTCAGAAAGGGTTGAAAATTGATGATGTTGTTTTGAATGGTGCATTTTGAACACACAAGAAGTCTGGAGTTCAAATAAGTTCAAAAAAATGAAATCCCTTTGTAACAGATGAGCTTTCGTCCGAAACCCTGATACTTCGAAAAAGATTGTCCGTTTTGTACACGAAGTGCATCTAGTTTTTGCCGTAACCCTCTCAACTTTCTTGCACATGCTATGTGGGTGAAATGATGATACCATGCCAATTTTCAACCTTTTCGGAGTTCATTTGAAATGCTTTTCAATTTCCGGGTCTTATAGCTCAAAAAAGCAGTAAATGCATGAAAAATAATAAAATGCATAAAACTATAATATTTGTTATGATCAACTAAAAAAATAAAATCAATTAAAATATTCTGTTATGATGAACTAAAATAAAACTATAATATTCTTCAATAGCAAAAAGAATCAACTAAAAAGCTTTTATAAACTATAATAGCAAAAGGAATCAACTAAAAAGCTTATATAAACCTCTAGTATTTTTGAAACTAAAATTATATAAAATTTATGCAACTTATATTAACAAAGTATTTTTTGTTCAAAACATTAATAGCAAAAAGAATTTAATACCAAAAAAATTAACAAAATCTGGTTTTGATTAAAATAGATATTTAAAATAACCTAAAATTACCAAATTGAGTATAATGATAAAACATATTAATATTAAATAGCAGGAAATGGAATCACTCAAAAATCTATTTTTATAGTAAATTTATTCATAAAACTAGTGATTCACATACATTTTAAAAAATAAATTTTAAAACTAATGGCACTAACAGAAAGTTTATAATTTTTATGACCTAAAAGCAAAAAAGAAATCACTAAGAAACTATAAGTATTCAGTTTTAAGTAGAAATAAAAAATAAAAAGAAAAACAGGAAAAAATGCCACCTACTGGACCTCCACGGCCTGAATACGACTAGAAACCCTACAATGGGCCAGGATTCAGGCCCGCAGAAGGCCCAATAGGCCCAACAGGCATTGCAAAGTAGAGATTAGGCCCGTAAGCCTGCAATAGAGAGGAGCTCGAGAGGGTGGCGGCAGCAAAGCTTATAAACCACTCCGAGCCCCTCTCAACTAGCGAGGTGGGACTAAACTTCCCACCGCACCGTGCCAGCACAAGGCCTATGGTCCCGGTTCATGCCACCAACCGGGACCATAGGTGGGCATTTGTACCGGTTCGTGGCACCAACCGGTACCAATGCCCACATATGGTCCCGGTTAGTGCCACCAACCGGGACCATAGGACTCAGTTTCCTGCCCTTTGGGCTGCCGAAAAGAGACCTTTGGTCTCGGTTCGTGGCACTAACCGGGGCCATAGGTGGGCATTGGTACCGGTTGGTGCCACGAACCGGTACCATTGGTTTTGCTATATAAGGTAGCACTTGTGAAAATTTCGCCAACTGCTCCCATTCCCCCCGACGCCGCCAGGCCGTTCCTCGTCGTCGTCGTCGCCGCCCCGAGCCCCTGCCCTGACGCCGTCGCCCCGCCCCTGACCCGCCGTCGACGTCGTCCTCGCCATCGCCATCGCCGCGCCCGAGCCGCTCCTCCCCGAGCCCTCGCCGCGCGCGTAACCCCTCCCCCACGAGCCCGCCGTCATCGTCGTCGGCCTCGTCGTCGTCCTCGTCACCGGCCTCGTCGCCGTCCTGCCTCGAGCCCCCAGTGAGCCCCTTCCCATCCCGATCCGTGCGCTGCCGCGGCTGCCGCCGCCCCTGTGCGCAGCCGCCGCCCCCCTGCGCCACGCCGCCACCCCTGTTTTTGTATGTATGTATGTATATGGATGTATGTATGTATGGATGGATGTATGTATGTATGGATGGATGGATATGCATGTATATGGATGGATGTATGTGTATGTGTTCATAGTTTTTTTTTCATAGTTTTTTGTTCATAGCATTTTTAGGCTGTATAGTTTTATTTTTGTTCAATGTTTATGGTTAGAAGAGGAGAGGAAAAAATTGTGTTGCAAAAGTTACATTTAAGGTTAGTTGATTTAGTGCATTTTAGGTTATTAGTTCTACTGTTAGTGCATTTAAAGTTAGTTTATTTTTAGTTGAACTAGTTGATTAATTAATAAAACTACTTTATTTTACTATATATAGAAGTAGTTTATTTCTAGTAAGTACTACTTTATTTTATTTATAGTAAGTGCTTAATTAGTAGTTGAACTAGTTGATTTAACAAAACTAGTTTATTTTACTATAGAAGTAGTTTATTTTTAGCAAGGAAATTAATAGAACTAGTTTGTTTTCTTAGTTAAAGCAATTATTTCCGCATCGACGTCGACGATGCCTATCCCGCATCCTCGTCGTCGACTCGGCGGAGGAGGCCGGCTTGATCAGAGGGGCCATGTCCAGGACTGGGCTCCGCCGGGCTGGTTTTGGGAGGTGCTACCTTCCAGTGGGCGTAGGTTGGTGAGGAGCCAGCCCGTCGTTGACCCGATCCTTGTTTGGTCGCGCTCGCGTGGGCCAGTGACAGTGTCGAGGCTTCCGGACACCGCGGAGGTGGTACGACACCGTGTCAGCGAGGAGGACCAGCACGTCCGTCGCTACATGGTTGCGTTGGAGGGCAGGTTCGACAATACCTGGCAGGTTCTTTAGGGATCTCACTGGAGCTATGATCCCGTGATGGTTCCGTCCCATTGGGTGTCCACCGCCCGCGCCGATACCCGTCGGGTGCTACGCTTTTAGCTGTACTAGCGATGCTATATGTATGATATTATTCGAGGTGTATTAGTGATAATATTCAACGATGTACGGACGCATGGAAATGATGTAGTTTTGCTTATAATTGAATGCATCCTAATTTGAATACTACTTTTTATGATTTGATTTTGCTTATTGAATGCTCAAAGTGGAAAACTACTCCTACTTTGAATGCTAAAATTGGAGAGCACTATGCAAGGCGTATGCATATGATTAGTTGATAGCTTATAGGGTTTTTGTTTTCGCAGAAATCTAGGAGCCCCCGGCCCCTCCATCATCCCCGTCATCGCCCCCTCCGACATCGAGGTGAGACTAGCCAAATCCTCTTTTAGAAAGATAATTAAATGATATTTCGGGTTAACTTTAAGTCTGTCGAGTCTCCACCATATATGAGAGGACGAAGAACCCCGACTGTTGTCATGGGGGTAGCTTCTCCTTCGTTCTCGTGTGCTAGACAATTTGGTGTAATGCACTCGAGAACAAAAGGAGGAGCTACCATCACCGACGGTCGCAAATGTCAGAGAGGAATCATTGAGGGAGAGTTCCACCATATATATATGAGAGGACGAAGAATCCCGACTGTTATCGTGGGGGTCGCTTCTCCTTTGTTCCCGTGTGCTAGACATTTTGGTGTAATGCACTCGGGGACAAATGGAGGAGCGACCATCACCAACGGTCGAATGTATACACCACGTGAGCTGAGAGTTTTCAAGAAAAGACTCGACAAACCGATAGTCAACCCGTGATGAATAATAATGATCTAACTTAGGTTTTTTAGTACATATATTTAATTGTAGACGTTTAATATTTGAATTATGAACATAGGAAATGTCGTACTCGGACGACGAAAGTCTCCCGGGGGAGTGCGACTGGTGCCACGACGACCGAGGTCAGTGCGACAGGCCTCACCTGGACGAAGATCGGCGCTTCACTATTAAGCTGGAGGAGACCTTCGATGTTGAAACGGTACACAACGACGACAAGTGTTATTTTTTCGTAATTAAGCACGACTTCAACTATTTTAACGTGTACTTTTCATCTTTTACAATTCGACTAGCTTATCCCATGCCATGCAAGACGCTACGTCTTGGAGAGGATGGGTTTTGAAGACCATGAAAGTATGGAAACAAAGAAAATTCACCTAAGGACCCATCATGATATAGATTTTGAAGTAAATCTGTATAATTCTGAGAGCGTAACCCATTTCGTTTGCAAAAATTGGGAAGCATTTTGCAAGATGTATGGTTTTGATGAGGGTATGCTTGTCACCATGGATCTTGATGATCCTGACATCGAGCAAGACAATATGGACATTTGGGTCCTTTTTGATACGCCTCTAATTCTACCGCTATGTGAGTTTCTCAAACATAGTTATTAGCTAATTTATATTGTTCATTTCAAAATAGTTGCACAGCTTATTTTCATTGACAGCTTATTTTGATTGTTCAAACAATGTGCGGAACATGGTAGACAGAACCTACTACACCGATGGCTCTGAGTTAACTTATAAGAAGAAAACTCATCTGGTCGGATTTTGTACTGATCTTGAGAATTACAATATCTATTGTAAAACTCCTCCACATTATGGTCAATACGTGCCACTAGTGCACGTGTTGAACTACGGTAACTACTATGGAGATACCCTGGTAAGATTTCTTACTATTACGACATCCGTGCATCTTTTGCATACTTCTAAAACTAGTACATCATTGCTAACTATGAAGTTATTACTATGTTTTTCAACAGATAATCCCAGAGGATTGTGTGCCTCATTTGATGTATCAGAATGGTAGGCTTGATGTTTTGAACATACAACCAGGTCATCCTACGAATCTCAACTGTCCATACCGGATTTCTAAAAGAAGTGGAGACATGAAAAATCAAAGAATGGAAAAAATATATGGACAGTCGCAAGGAGGTTCTTGGAAGCAAAAGGAAGCGAAGCGCAAAAATTGGAGACATGATGATCTCCATTCTCCATAATGGAGAGTCGGAGTCTATATTGTTTTATGCTATTTTACCTTAAAGAGGGTATTTAGGTCCTACCTAATACTGATGATCATGTGCTAAGAACAATTAAGTAGGGTTGGTTCGATGACTATGAGGATGATGATCGTATGACTTGTTATTAATAACGAGTAGAAGTTGTATGATGATGATTAGTAGGACTTGTTATTATGATGATGCATGATGCGGACATGAAGAGTTATTATATATCAGTGGATGAAATGAACATGGATTGAAATGAAGTGAAGGCAACAAGCATGTGGTGCATGTCGAAAGTAGTACTAATCCAAACTTGATCAAGTTAGGATTAATATTACTTTCGACATGCACCACATGTTGCCTTCACTTTAATCTAAGCCATGTTTAGGCATAGAAGTAGCGTTGGTAAATCAAGCACGGAAATAACAGAGGATAGTTCTCTCTGTTAGCTAGGTTACACACCCTAAATTACCCCCTAAACCCTCCCCCTTTAAAAAAACAAAAACCCCAGCCACTGAAATGCTGACGCGTGGATGCCTTTTGGTCCCGGTTGGTGTCACCAACCGGGACCAAAGGCCCGCCTGCCTGGGCTGGCCGCAGCGGCCACGTGGAGGCCCATCTGTCCCGGTTCGTGTAAGAACCGGGACTAAAGGGCGAGGGCATTAGTAACGACCCTCTAGTCCCGGTTCAACAACCGGGACAAAAGGCCCTTACAAACCGGTACAGATGACCCTTTTTCTACTAGTGTCAAATGCCCGGGCTGAATGGCACCCAGTATCTAGCCAAATCTAGGGCGGATATGGGGAGGCCCGGGCGCGATCTGGCGCGTCCGTCACGTCGGATCCGACCCATGCTGGCTCACCCGACCCCATATATATTCGTCTCGATCCTCTTGCCGGACTAAATCCTAGCCACTCCACTCCCCTCCCATTCGCTCCGCGCCCCAAGCTCATTTCCGGCAAGCTCCGACCTTCTCGGGCATGGCGGATAGCGGATCTGACTCCGACCACACTCTGGATCCGTCGACTGGGTGTCATCCCATGCGGGATGGAGGAGGCTATGACCGTCTGCATTGCCCTTAGTTGCTTCCGGTCCCGGGAGGACTGCCCTGACTGACGATGGGATCAGTGCGGTGTGCACCCTTGCGTCAGTGCAACGGGTGCTTGGATCTCCCGATGCTGGAGCCTCGTGGTCCGTTAGCCTTCCAATCTCCGTTCCGCCGGAGTATGAGTGGTACAGGGCCCGGTGTGCCCCCCGTGGGAAGAAGAGAATGGTCCATAGTAGCAAGTAGGCAGAATATGCCAAATTTTGGTAGGCCGATGGCATGTGCTGATTTAACCAGACGATTTGTGTTGCATCGTTTACAGTGCACATGTTTGTACAGATTTGAGATTTGCTGACTGAAGTGTCCGGTTGTGCGAAAGAAAATCTGAGGTATGACCGGTCACTATCCGCGGACGTGACTGGACACGCCCGCAAGCGTTTGTGGGCCCGAATTTGGTGTTTGCGACTGTAGATGCTCTGAAACTAGCTATAGATACAGAAAAGACAACATATGATGAGTTAGGCTGTGTGTAATATACTAACATTGTTACTCCCTCCATTCCCTTATACAAGGCCACTATAGAAAATACATTTTGCACTTATACAAGGCCACTAACAGTAATTGAGACAAAAATTAATGATATTTCCTCGTACTAGCAACTTGCTTAATACGTGCATGCATGTAGTCATAATGACACTGTGTTGCTTCCTCCTCATTTCTTCCTTGTATGCATGGGGCGAATTAATGATTCCGATTAATGAAAAAAAAAGTTAGCTTGCAAAGCAGTCATTAAATTTTATCTTGATACCTGTAATATGAGTTTGTGGCCTTGTATAAGGGAATGGAGGGAGTATATTATATGCAATATGTCAGGGAAGCGGAGTTTCTGCACTCGAGAACCAATACTCTATTTATCTGGACCAGTGAATATAGGCTATTTTAAATACAGTTTTACTAACTCTCATCTAGATAAAAATTAGTTATGTCACATCTAAGTTCCCGACCACACCATCAAATTATGTAATTTCAGTGCAAATCTGTGATCAATTGCTAGGGTGTTGCTTCATTTCGCTGTTTCTGCGCGCGTGCAGCCCCTTGCTTGTTTTCTGTTCGCTGGTTTTTTCTGTCCTGGCTTGGTCTTTGTACGTGTGTGGGCCTCGTCTGTGTGGCCTCTTTTTGTGTTTTGTGCGCTGCGTTGAAACTGGAAGACCAGGCTGATCATTTTTCTTCGAGTTTTTTGTTCCTGACTTTTTCTGTCCTATTTCTAAGTTAATCATTGACTCGCAAATGGGCATGCCCCTTTGTTTTATCCTCGTTGTAACTTACAACCATTGATTCATAATTGGGCTCTAGATCTTTGTTTCTGCTGGATAGTTTATAAGTCAACTGGTGACTTGCAAATGGGCCTGGCCATTTTCCATCTCAATTACAAGTCCACCATCAGCATGCAACTGGGCTCTCAGTTCTTTCTTTTTGTGTCAGTTGCAAGTTCACCCATGACTCGTATGTGGGCCGACGTTTTTTTACCCAATGGCAAGTCCACAATTAATCGACTCACAACTGGGTTCGACCTTTTTTTTCAGTTGCAAGTTCACCTCGGCACACAACTAGTGCGGTCTGACCCTCTTTTGTCTCAGTTGCAACTCCACCCTCGACATGCAATTAGGGCCAATCTTTTTTTCCTAGTTGTGAGTCCACCCTCGATACATACCGAGGGTTGACCTATTTTTTGTCCCAATTGCAAGTCCACCATCGACACGCAACTTAGGGTGTGGGTGTCCGTTTTGACCGAGTTGCAACTCCATCTCTGACATGCAACTAGGCTCGCCTTTTTTTGTTCTAGTCGCAAGTCCGTCCTCGACACGCAATTGGGGCCTGGCCCATTTATTGTTCCAGCTGCAAGGCCACCCTCCACACAACTGGTGGGCCTGGCCCTTTTTGTCTAAGTTACAACCCCCTCCCCCGACATGCAACTGGACCCGCCTTTTTTGTCATAGTTGGAAGCCCACCCTCGATAGGAAACTCGGGCCTAGCCCATTTTTTGTTCCAGCTGCAAAGTCTACCCTCGATATGCAACTGGCGGCCCTGGCCCTTTTTGTCCCAGTTACAACTTCTTTCCCGACATGCAATTGGACCTGGCTTCTTCGCCCCAACCCTTTTCTTTGCTGCAATTGCAACTCCAGCCCCAACATGCAATTGGGGACCTGCCTTTTTTGTCCTAGATGCAAGTCATCCCTTGTTTTGAACTGGGCCGACCAATTTTGTCCCGGTTGCAACTCCACCCAATACGCAATTGGGGACGAGGACTATTTTTGTCCTAATTGCAACTCCATCATCAATACTCAACTAGGGTTCCAATTTAAACTAGATCATGTTGAAATGCACCGCTAACATGTTTCAAATTCATGAACAATTTTGAAATTAATGATTTTTTAAAATCACAGACATTTTTGAATACGTGAACATTTTTTTGAGGTTTTGACCTTTTTTTTATTTTTTTTCTCTTCTACTGTTTTAATTAATTTTAGAACTATTCGGTGAGCATTTTAAAATTGTACTGTGTGTATTGGTAAAAGGTTCACGGTATATATTATAAAAAGTTCACTGTACATATAGAAAAACTTCAATGTATATTATAAGAAGTTCATTATATATTACATATTTCAATGTGTATTTGGAAAAATGGTCACCGCATATTGAGAATTTGTTCGGTGTGTATTTGAGAAAAATGTTCACCGTATATGAAAAAGTATTCAATGTGTCTTTGCAAAATGTTCAACATATGTTAAAACTGAAAGAAAATCAGAAGGAAAATTAACCTGGAAGAGACAAAGGAAAAAACAGAAAAAGTAAAATAACAAAAGGCAAAAAAACAAATCGCACGCTAGGCTACATGCCGTAGAGCGAGTGTGGGAGGCGCGCTAAGGCCTTGCCCACGCGAGCGCTATGGAGCGTGCGTGCTATGGCGTGCTGGATTTACCAAAAGGAAAAGACACCAAAGCCGGCCGGCTCCTGGAGATGTATCTGGTGCACCGGATTATATGAATTGGTGCTACCGGTGCATCGGTCCCCCGTCGCACATAAAAAAACTATTAAAAAAATCAAAGAAAAAAATAAGCGCATTGACACAACATCAATATATATTGTCACAAAAATTTAAATCAAAATTTGAAATATTGCTCGAGATACAAAAATAACAAATTTGACACTGAAAAGTTCATAACACTAGCTGGGCTTCAGTTTTGGCCATTAGCACATTGATGTCAAATTATTCCTAAAATCTAAAAAGTGCATACGCACTATTTGGTTGAATGGAGCGGCCGCGTTTCGCATGCATATGGCTGTTAATTTTTTCATCTTCTAGTGCATGTGGTTGTTAGCATTAAACGCGTTCACACTGATTACTCCATTCCGAACTGAACGGATCCATGCATATTCATTTCGGAGTTTTAAATTTTAAAAAGCCATATCTTTCAAACCGCGCGTCGGAATTCAAATCCGTTTTCACAGCTGAAACTCTTGCGACGAGATCTTTGAAACTAGATCCCGCATGAGTATGTTTCGACGAAATTTTTTTATGCCAACTTTGGTGCTATATGGTGTAACTTTAGTACTACATCGTGCAACTTTTTGTAAAACCAGTTTTTGGATCTGCATGATTCAACTTCCTATGAGATTGCAGTCTAGCAACCATGACAACTTTGATGTTTAGTTGGCAGGACTATTGGCATACACATATGCTCATTTGGCGCGACAATGTAGTCTAGTTGCACACACATTGATATTTAGTTGGCAAGACTAGTTACACACACATGTACTCAGTTGGCGCGGCAATGTAGTCTAGTTGCACACATATTGATGTTTAGTTGGCAGGACTATTGACACACACATATGCTCATTTGGCGCGGCAATGTAGTCCAGTTGCAGACACATTGATGTTTAGTTGGCAGGACTATTGGCACACACATATGCTCAGTTGGCGCGGCAATATAGTCTTGTTGCACACACATTGATGCTTAGTTGACAGGAAGACTAGTTCGTCGAAATATCCTCGTGCGGGATCTACTTTTGAAGAACACGTCGCGAGGGTTTCAACGATGAAAACGGATCTGAATTTCAACATGCGGTTTAGAAAATATGTCTTTTATAATTTTAAAAACCAAAAGTTAATGCACTAGAGACGAACATGAGGGACAAGCATCCATCGCGTGAGAAAAGGCCACATAAAATGATTAATTAGCAGTGTCCTTTTTAACACTTTTAAATTAAGTAATTTTGCTATTTTTAATATGTGGCAGTGACTAAACGTCGACCGGGGGCCGGCCGCTCGCGAGCGGCAGCGAGCCCCCGGCCGCCGGCTAGACCGGTCCCAAATTATTTGGGCTTCAGTTTTGGTACATTAGCACCTGCCTAAAATTTCGTAGCAAACTCTAAGTAAGTTCTTTCTGCTCCTTCCACCATCCAACGTTTCAACTCGGGACGTACGTCGTGTTCAAAAAAAAAAAAACCATAAAAAAAACTTGGGACGTACGTCTACGTACACAGCACGCTTCCTGCTTCACGTAGCTAGCATGGATTTCTTTCTTGCCGTTTTTAATAAGATCGAGCCATCAAGGCCGGCTAGCCACGCAAGAGATCGATCGGGGTATCATCGGAAGCGAGCACAAAATAATTAAGCACGACGATCGATGGCGCCGCACGAGCAGGAGAACGAGCACGGCGATGATGCCTCGTCATCCTGGTCGTCGTTGCCAGACGACGTCGCCACGGAGATCCTCGCGTACCTGCCGGCCAAGTCCGTCGGCCGCTTCCGCTGCGTCTCACGTTCCTGGCACGCCACGCTCTCATCGGCGGCCTTCGTCGAGCTCCACCTCCGGCGGGCCAACTACCAGTCAGCCGCCGGCCGACCAAAGCTCTTCTTTAGCCCTACTGACGAGCCCTCCGACGACTTCTTCTACACTTGGCAGCCTGGCGGCGGTGCGGTCACGAAGCTCATGGACAACGACTTCTTGCGCCCCGCTCCCCTCACCAGGCCCCTCCGTGGCCTCGTCCTCCTCCGTTGCGTCCGCAGTGGCGGCTACCACGTCTGCAACCCATCCACCGGCGCGGTGCTTCCTCTCCCCGACACTCGAGTGCCATCCAAGAAGAATTCCCGGTATCCAATCCCGAGGTACAGGGATGTAGTTTACGGCCTTGGTTACTGCTCGGAAGGCCATCAGTACAAGGCAGTCCGGATCTTCAGCCAGGAGAATTCCATGGATGCCCCATGCTGCGACGTCTTCGTTCTCGGCGGTGACAAGCCGGCATACTGGCGGCCGGCCACCTCCGAGGTTCCGATGTGCGTTGTGAAGGAGACGAACCCGGCCGTGTTCTTGAATGGCTACCTGCACTTCCTCTGCCGCCACGATGGTGGCATCCTCACTTTCAACGTCAGGGACGAGACCTTCGGTTCCATGCCACTGCCCCCATATCCTCTGGGGCAGGATCCTCTCACTCTCAGGACGACGGAGCTCGACGGTTGCCTTGCCTATGCGTCTTCGATGCGTGCAGCGGCGACGGCGACGGCCTGTGCCATGTATGGCTACTGCGTGATTACGAGGCACAATGGTGGGAGCAGCTCTGTTGCATCGATCCGGCGGCTTGGCCGGAGCCCTAGCGGACGCAGCTGCAATCGAGCTGGATAGCTCCTCTCGGTTTGTCTAATGCTTCCAATGGATCAGACAAGAAGATCATGTTCGGCACGGGTACTTGCAAGGTGTTCACCGTAGACCAGAATGGTGGAGGCGTACCAGAGATTCTTTTCCGGCCTGACGAGGCCACATCGCCGGCAGTTTCGTTGACACGTATAATTTCCCGTATGATTTCCCGGCACTTGGCCTGTTCGAGGAGAGTCTTGTGCCCGTGGGCCGCGACATTGAGGAGATGGTCTTCTCTTCACCAGTGACAGAAGCTTGGTACAACGTCCTCAAGTGGTTGCCAGCACGGTCCGTCTCAAAGCTCAGCCTCGTGTGCAGGGAATGGCGCGCCATGATCACCACCAATTGTTTCACCCGATCGCATGCCGCCGTCCACGCAACACGACCAGCTCATTCAGTGACCTGCATGATCACATCAACAACCAGCTCTTCTATGACAATGACATACCACACGATATTCCTGTCCAATTTTCTCAGCCATGCCATGGCCTAAACTTAGGGAGGTGGAGCTATGGTGACTACATATACAATCCTACCTTGGTCATTAGTGATAGAATAAGAGATTTCGAGAGAGATGCAGTCTTTTTCGACAGATCTATCGCGCTGGGGTTCGACTCCGAGGTGGAGGACCATGTCATGGTGTCACTTGCGTACGAGCAGAAGAACATGGGAACACGAGAGTATAAACTGAGGTGTGACGTGCGTAGTTTGCAAAGAGACAATTTCTGGTGTTCGTATGATCCTCCGCCAAGGCCGGTGGCAGTCGACGTGCCGCCGGCCTACGTGGATGGCAAGATCTATTGGGTGGTCGAACCTATGCTTTGGCCAGAATCCGAGGTGTGCGAACTCATCGCGTTCGACGTCATAGATAGAGAGTTCGAGGTCATGCAGGGTCCTTCATGGAGCAGCCATGACAGCGGTCGTACGTCCATCCTCGAGCTCAAAGGTGCTATCTCCATGGCATGGTGGGACGACGACATGAATGCCATTGACGTATGGAGGATGAAGGACATGGACGGGGCTTGGTACGTGAAGTGTCGTATCGAACTTGATAAGTTCTCACCACAATACTCGTCGAGGGAGGCCACATTGATGTTTGCCGACCCAATTGATGGACGGATTTTGCTCAACACGGGAAGGTCATTAGGCTACTATAACTCCAAGACGGCGGCGCTTGAAACCATCTATACTGTTGGTGAACCACAAGGTTATAGGGGGTTCTCTCCCGCTATTGTCCAAGACAGTCTAGTTTACCCTTATATGAAGTGGTAGTAGTGATCCAAAGGCACACTATAAACTAATGGCCGAAGAGGGGCACATTTATCGGATATCAGTGAAAAGCATGCATGTCTGCCGTTCAGTACTGTATTTCTTTATGCATCTTTGCACCAATATCGCGCACCATGAAAAAATATGGCAACATAGGCTAGTTCTTCTGTGCTTGATTTCTGGTCTTTCAATTCAGTTGTTCATCGCCGCTGATTACGGCAGTAGAGTTTGTTCTACAAGTTGAACATGCAAACTTTAACAGTTAATATGTGTTGTACTTCCTCCGTCCCAAAATTCTTATCTTAGATTCGTCTAAATACGAATGTATCTAGTACTAAAACATGACTTGATACATCCGTATTTAGACAAATCTAAAACAAGAATTTTGGGACGGAGGGAGTACTCGTTTTGATCCATGTCGTGCAGCTGTTGTCACTGTTTGTTTGTCTTCTTATGGCTATATGTAACGATGTCAGAAATCTATTTTTGTGAGGTTTGTTCTGGACATATCAGGCATGGAGTTTGTGCTAGAGAAATGTGAATCTGGAGAAGACTATTTCTTACCTGGAGCATCTGGTTTATTCACGCATCGGCTCATCTGTTATAGTACCTGTTTTGTTTTGTTTGACCGCCGGATGCGCACGTCTGCCCTCGCCGCGTACCTCTTCAACTGCGAGTGCACCAGCGCCACCCGTGGCGATCAAATGATGGAATTAGACAGTCGGGACAGAAATTAATTTGGGTGGAAAATTTGATGGAAGCGTGGCACCTGCTCCTGCACTTCTGATGACGTCTGTGCGCGGGAGATGCGGAACACCTCCTCGAGCGCGTTCATGGTGCGTACCTTGGGGATCCAGCCGATGATGTCCTTCTGGAATAGGTTTTGGCTGTAGTACGCGCCGTCGACCAGAAACCACGCAGTCGCCGTGCCGAGGAGGTGGAGGCCTTGGCGCTTGGCGAACCGCGACGCCAAGAGGCCATAGTCCTCACCTCTGGCCATGATCTCATCGACCTTCTCGCTCCGCCTTGATCTCCGATTGAAGAACCTTGGACAACGCGTTACGGAAAATCATGGATAGGACAAGCGTGATGATGCCGCCGGCGAGGATGTCGAAGCCCTGCATCACGAACATGGCGACAATGGTGGCGGACAGAGGGTAGTCGCCGTCGATGCGCCGAGCCAAAAACGGGAGAAGCAGAGGGTGGCCATGACGCTGGCCTGGTG
>NC_057796.1:55263145-55280336 GCF_018294505.1 Triticum aestivum
TGAAGGAAAAAAATAGGAGGACTTAGATGAAAACTTTTTTAGCTTTTTGGCCTCTCCAAACACTCGTATTTTGTCATTGGACCCCCATTATAATCCGTCTAGCTCCGCCACTGTCCAAACGAGAAGTCAGAGGTGAAGGAGCATACAGACATGAGCATGAGCATCATGCCGTAGACGCTCTTTCGGCCGAGCCTGTCGCCGAGCCAGCCGAAGAAGAATTGGTCGGCGAGGGTGCCGCAGAGCATGACGCCGTTGACGGCCACGACCACGTTGGGCGGAAGCGTGCGAGGGTTTGGGCTGGAGGGGTCAGCGTAGTAGACGCGGCCTGGGAACATGGTACCAAGCGAGATGCGGAAGAGGTCGTAGGCGTCGGCGAAAAATCCCATGCTGGCGACAACGATCACCCTGAAGTGGTACCACTACGTCTTGGCGCCGCACGTCCAGTGCGCTCAGCACCTGCAGCTGCTGCCGGTGCTGGTCCAGCAGCCAGCTCGCCATCGCGCTACGGAGTGCCCTGGGGGGTCTCGTGCCAAAGGTCAAAGCTGTGTTGCTGCTTCAATCTGTCGCTGCTGACTTGCTGCGCCCCGGCGATCGAGCGGAACATGTGTAGATTTGATAAGTGTTTTGAGCGCCGCTATAACCTTCGTGAGCTCAACCCCCCTAAAGCAATGAATGCAAAACTAAAAATGACACTAATAGTCCGCTATAGCGGTAAATTTGGAGTCATTTAACCCACTAAGCCACTATACAAAACCATCCTTCTGCATTATTTTTGTGTTCTTGTTTACAATATATATGATGCATTGATACGAAAGCTTGGTTACTGAACTGCGGCATCTGATTGGTGCTCGGGTTTTGATGGACAAACATGTATATATGTTAAGTATATGCACTATATAGCATGCATACACTCATATACCACCTGAATGTTGTCCGTAATCAAACGTTCGAGCACAAAAGCACTTTGTTCTTCACTTATGACCACCTCCATACCTTCCCTCATTCTATTTCTAACCGCCTTAGTAGCTATCTTATAGAGGACCAGGCAGATAGATATAGGGTGATACTTAGAGATTTTCTTGGAATCGCGTACCTTGGGTATAAGAGTAATGGACGTGTCATTGAGACTTGCTGGAAGCTCATCCCATTGAGAAAATCTAATACTGCCGGCACCACGTCAATCTTGATGACGGACCAGTATCTCTGAAAGAAACCCGCCGTGAATCCATCACCACCTGGCGCCCTTGATGGAGCCATCTGGAACGAAGCGTGCTTGACCTCCTCCTCAACATAGGGTCTTGTCAGCGCATTATGTCAGGTGTAACAAGTACAGGGAGATAACTCAATAAATTTTCCATATCATTAGAACCCTAAGAGGTGTACAAGTTTTCGAAGAAAGATTGAACTTCCAATTTGTCCTCATCGGCATTCGCACAATGGGAGACATCTTGCCTACTCAGCCCCAAAATCTAATTCATACATTTCTGTTGGGTTGCTTGGGCGTGAAAATATTCAGTATTTTGGTCCCCAGCTCAAAGCCATGAAACTCGAGAGCGTTGCTTCATCTAGATCACTTCTTGGTGCATCGCACCTCTCAGGTTTTTGATGGTCCAACTCTGTTCATCAGTAGGGCCACTGCCAATGGATTGCCCACGAATTCGCTCAAGTTGTTTCTGTAATTTCCGAATGTTTTTTCGTAGCGAACCAAACTCCCGAGCAATCCATGGTGCTAACTCTTTCGGCAAAGCAGTCAACGTATCAACAATTCCTTGCATGTCGTGGTTACTCTTATTTCTGCGCCAAGTCTCCAATACGAGATTATCATAATCCGTATGAGTTTGCTAGACATTTTCATACAGGAATTATTTAGCAGTACTTCGCCACCCACCTGGCTGAATTTTAATCATCTCAGCTACAATAAAATAATGGTCAGGTTCTATGTGACTAACATGGCGAACACAGATGTCCTCATAACGCTGAAACAGATCCTCCGTAGCAAAAGCTTGGTCGAGTCTCGCTTTGACATTGGCTCCACCCGCCTTCCTGTTATCCCATGTGTAAACTACTCCATACCAAACAAGATCCTGGAGAGAACATTCATATGTTACTTTGCGAAACGCCCTCAATTGCCACTCTGGACGAGCTGATCTACCGAAGTGTTGTGAAGCAAATAGGGTTTCATTAAAATCACGCATACATAGCCATGCATCATGTGGCACAACATGCAAAGTACAGAGAAATGTCCAATTATGACGTCGATCCTGAACTCTTGGAGCACCATAAAAGCCTGTAAATCACCATTCATCAAAAGAATTATCCACTGCTCGCACCATTACATCGATGTGGCCGGGACTAAAATTCTTCAGGTCCACTGAAATCTCTCGTGACCAGAATAGCCCAAGACCACCACTCAAGCCATCACTGTCAACTGCGAATCATCCTCCAAACCCCAGAGTAGTTTGCAAATTTTCTACTCTATTTCCCCTAATCTTCGTTTCCATGACGAACAGAAGGGCGGGCACTTCTTGCGTCACCATATTACGAAGCTCGCGAACTGCCTCGGGTTTTCCAAGCCCCCAACAGTTCCAGCTCAAACAATTCATTGGGCTGGGTAACTACTAGCAGTCCCTGCCGAAGATTCAAAATTCGTTGGAGTTGGCTGTTGGGGAAAGTGGTAATTTCAAAAAAATTCCTACGCACACACAGGATCATGGTGATGCATAGCAACGAGAGGGGAGAGTGTTGTCCACGTACCCTCTTAGACAGAAAGCGGAAGCGTTAGCACAACGCGGTTGATGTAGTCGTACGTCTTCACGATCCGACCGATCAAGTACCAAACGCACGACACCTCCGAGTTCAGCACACGTTCAGCTCGATGACGTCCCTCGAACTCCGATCCAGCCGAGCTTTGAGGGAGAGTTCCGTCAACACGACGGCGTGGTGACGATGATGATGTTCTACCGACGCGGGGCTTCGCTTAAGCACCGCTACGATATTATCGAGGTGGATTATGGTGGAGGGGGGCACCGCACACGGCTAAGAGATCAAGAGATCAATTGTTGTGTCTCCAAGGAGTGCCCCCTCCCCGTATATAAAGGAGTGGAGGAGGGGGAGCGCCGGCCCTCTCTATAGAGCGCCCTAGGAGGAGTCCTACTCCCACCGGGAGTAGGATTCACCCCCTTCCAAGTAGTAGGAGTAGGAGTCAAGGAAAGGGGAAAGAGAAGAGAAGGAAGGAGAGGGCGCAGCCCCTCCCCCTAGTCCAATTCGTACTAGGCCTTGGGAGGGCGCCCAACCTCTCCTCTCTCTTTCCCCTAAAGCCCAATAAGGCCCATATACTCCCCGACGAATTCCCGTAACTCTTCGGTACTCCCAAAAATATCCGAATCACTCGGAACCTTTCCGATGTCCGAATATAGTCGTCCAATATATCGATCTTTACGTCTCAACCATTTCGAGACTCCTCGTCATGTCCCCGATCTCATCCGGGGCTCCAAACTACCTTCGGTACATCAAAACACATAAACTCATAATATAACCGTCATCGAACTTTAAGCGTGAGGACCCTACGGGTTCGAGAACAATGTAGACATGACCAAGACACGTCTCCGGTCAATAACCAATAGCGGAACCTGGTTGCTCATATTGGCTCCCACATATTCTACGAAGATCTTTATCGGTCAAACCGCATAACATCATACGTTGTTCCCTTTGTCATCGGTATGTTACTTGCCCGAGATTCGATCGTCGGTATCTCAATACCTAGTTCAATCTCGTTACCGGCAAGTCTCTTTACTCGTTCCGTAATACATCATCCCGCAACTAACTCATTAGTTACAATTGCAAGGCTTATAGTGATGTGCATTACTGAGTGGGCCCAGAGATACATCTCCGACAATCGGAGTGACAAATCCTAATCTCGAAATACGCCAACCCAACAAGTACCTTCGGAGACACCTGTAGAGCACCTTTATTATCACCCAGTTATGTTGTGACGTTTGGTAGCACACAAAGTGTTCCTCCGGTAAACGGGAGTTGCATAATCTCATAGTCATAGGAATATGTATAAGTCATGAAGAAAGCAATAGCAGAATACTAAACGATCAAGTGCTAAGCTAACGGAATGGGTCAAGTCAATCACATCATTCTCCTAATGATGTGATCCCATTAATCAAATGACAACTCATGTCTATGGCTAGGAAACATAACCATCTTTGATCAACGAGCTAGTCAAGTAGAGGCATACTAGTGGCACTCTGTTTGTCTATGTATACACACAAGTATTATGTTTCCGGTTAATACAATTCTAGCATGAATAATAAACATTTATCATGAAATAAGGAAATAAATAATAACTTTATTATTGCCTCTAGGGCATATTTCCTTTAGTCTCCCACTTGCACTAGAGTCAATAATCTAGATCACATCGCCATGTGATTTAACATCAATAGTTCACATCACCATGTGATTAACACCCATAGTTGACATCGCCATGTGACCAACACCCAAAGGGTTTACTAGAATCAATAATCTAGTTCACATCGCTATGTGATTAACATCCAAAGAGTAGTAAGGTGTGATCATGTTTTGCTTGTGAGAGAAGTTTAGTCAACGGGTCTGCCATATTCAGATCCGTATGTATTTTGTAAATTTCTATGTCTACAATGCTTTGCACGGAGCTACTTTAGCTAATTGCTCCCACTTTCAATATGTATCCAGATGAAGACTTAGAGTTATCTGGATCAGTGCCAAAACATGTATCGACGTAACCCTTTACGACAAACCTTTTGTCACCTCCATAATCGAGAAACATATCCTTATTCCACTAAGGATAATTTTGACCGCTGTCCAGTGATCTACTCCAAGATCACTATTGTACTCCCTTGCCAAAATCAGTGTAGGGTATAAAATAGATCTGGTACATAGCATGGCATACTTTATAGAACCTATGGCTGAGGCATAGGGAATGACTTTCATTCTCTTTCTATCTTCTGCCGTGGTCGGGCTTTGAGTCTTACTCAATTTCACACCTTGTAACATGGGCAAGAACTCTTTCTTTGACTGTTTCATTTTGAACTACTTCAAAATCTTGTCAAGGTATGTACTCATTGAAAAAACTTATCAAGCGTTTTGATCTATCTCTATAGATCTTGATGCTCAATATGTAAGCAGCTTCACCGAGGTCTTTCTTTGAAAAAAACTCCTTTCAAACACTCCTTTATGCTTTGCAGAATAATTCCACATTATTTCCGATCAACAATATGTCATTCACATATACTTATCAGAAATGTTGTAGTGCTCCCACTCACTTTCTTGTAAATACAGGCTTCACCGTAAGTCTGTATAAAACTATATGCTTTGATCAACTCATCAAAGTGTATATTCCAACTCCGAGATGCTTGCACCAGTCCATAGATGGATCGCTGGAGCTTGCACATTTTGTTAACACCTTTAGGATCGACAAAACCTTCTGGTTGCATCATATACAACTCTTCTTTAATAAATCTATTAAGGAATGTAGTTTTGTTTATCCATTTGCCAGATTTCATAAAATGCGGCAATTGCTAACATGATTCGGACAGACTTAAGCATAGATACGAGTGAGAAACTCTCATCATAGTCAACACCTTGAACTTGTCGAAAACCTTTTTGCGACAATTCTAGCTTTGTAGATAGTAACACTACTATCAGCGTCCGTCTTCCTCTTGAAGATCCATTTAATCTCAATGGCTCGCCGATCATTGGGCAAGTCAATCAAAGTCAATACTTTGTTCTCATACATGGATCCCATCTCAGATTTCATGGCCTCAAACCATTTCGCGGAATCTGGGCTCATCATCGCTTCCTCATAGTTCGTAGGTTCGTCATGGTCAAGTAACATGACCTCCAGAATAGGATTACCGTACCACTCTGGTGTGGATCTCACTCTGGTTGACCTACGAGGTTCAGTAGTAACTTGATCTGAAGTTAGATGATCATCATCATTAGCTTCCTCACTAATTGGTATAAGAGTCACAGGAACAGATTTCTGTGATGAACTACTTTCCAATAAGGGAGCAGGTACAGTTACCTCATCAAGTTCTACTTTCCTCCCACTCACTTCTTTCGAGAGAAACTCCTTCTCTAGAAAGGATCCATTCTTAGCAACGAATATCTTGCCTTCGGATCTGAGATAGAAGGTGTACCCAACTGTCTCCTTTGGGTATCCTATGAAGACACATTTCTCCGATTTGGGTTTGAGCTTATCAGGATGAATTTTTTTCTTATAAGCATCGTAACCCCAAACTTTAAGAAATGACAACTTTGGTTTCTTGCCAAACCACAGTTCATATGGTGTCGTCTCAAACGAATTTAGATGGTGCCCCTTTCTTTTACGTGAATGCAGCTGTCTCTAATGCATAACCCCAAAACTATAGTGGTAAATCGGTAAGAAACATCATAGATTGCACTATATCCAATAAAGTACGGTTATGGCGTTCAAACACACCATTATGCTGTGGTGTTCCAGGTGGCACAAATTTTTGAAACTATTCCACATTGTTTTAATTGAAGACCAAACTCGTAACTCAAATATTTGTCTCCGCGATCAGATCGTAGAAACCTTATTTTCTTGTGACGATGATTTTCCACTTCACTCTAAAATTCTTTGAACTTTTCAAATGTTTCAGACTTATGTTTCATCAAGTAGATATACCCATATCTGTTCAAATCATCTGTGAAGGTCAGAAAATAACGATACCCGCCGCGAGCCTCAACACTCATCGGATCGCATACATCAATATGTATTATTTCCAATAAGTCAGTTGCTCGCTCCATTGTTATTGAGAACGAAGTCTTAGTCATCTTGCCCAGAAAGCATGGTTCGCAAGCATCAAGTGATTCATAATCAAGTGATTCCAAAAGCCCATTAGCATGGAGTTTCTTCATGCGCTTTACACCAATATGACCTAAACGGCAGTACCACAAATAAGTTGCACTATCATAATTAACTTTGCATCTTTTGGTTTCAATATTATGAATATGTGTATCACTACGATCGAGATCCAACGAACCATTTTCATTGGGTGTGTAACCATATAAGGTTTTATTCATGTAAATAGAACAACAATTATTCTCTAACTTAAATGAATAACCGTATTGCAATAAACATGATCAAATCATATTCATGCTCAACGCAAACACCAAATAACACTTATTTAGGTTCAACACTAATCCCGAAAGTATAGGGAGTGTGCGATGATGATCATATCAATCTTGGAACCACTTCCAACACACATCGTCACTTCATCCTTAACTAGTCTCTGTTCATTCTACAACTCCCATTTCGAGTTACTAATCATAGCAACTGAACTAGTATCAAATACTGAGGGGTTGCTATAAACACTAGTAAAGTACACATCAATAACATGTATATCAAATATACCTTTGTTCACTTTGCCATCCTTCTTATCCGCCAAATACTTGTTGGGGAACGTAGTAATTTCAAAAATTTCCTACGCACATGCAAGATCATGGTGATGCATAGCAACGAGAGGGGAGAGTGTTGTCCACGTACCCTCGTAGACTGACAGCGGAAGCGTTATCACAACGCGGTTGATGTAGTCGTACGTCTTCACGATCCGACCGATCAAGTACCGAACGTACGGCACCTCCGAGTTCTACACACGTTCAGCTCGATGACGTCCCTCGAACTCCGATCCAGCCGAGTGTTGAGGGAGAGTTTCGTCAGCACGACGGCGTGGTGACGATGATGATGTTCCACCAACGCAGGGCTTCGCCTAAGCTCCGCAACGGTATTATCAAGGTGTAATTTGGTGGAGGGGGGCACCGCATACGGCTAAGAGATCTCAAGGATCAATTGTTGTGTCTATGGGGTGCCCCCCTGCCCCCGTATATAAAGGAGCAAGGAGGAGGCAGCCGGCCAAGGGAGAGGCGCGCCAAAGGGGGGAGTCCTACTCCCACCGGAGTAGGACTCCTCCTTTCCTTGTGGGAGTAGGAGAAGGGAAGGGGGAAGGAGAAAGAAGGAAGGGGGCGCCCCCCCTCCCTAGTCCAATTCGGACTAGCCCATGGGGAGGGGTGCGGCCACCCTTTGGGGTCTTTCTCTCCTTTCCCGTATGGCCCATTAAGGCCCAATACGAATTCCCGTAACTCTCCGGTACTCCGAAAAATAACCGAATCACTCGGAACCTTTCCGAAGTCCGAATATAGTCGTCCAATATATCGATCTTTATGTCTCGACCATTTCGAGACTCCTCGTCATGTCCCCGATCTCATATGGGACTCCGAACTCCTTCGGTACATCAACATACATAAACTCATAATAAAACTGTCATCATAACTTTAAGCGTGCGGACCCTTCGGGTTCGAGAACTATGTAGACATGACCGAGACACCTCTCCGGTCAATAACCAATAGCGGGACCTGGATGCCCATATTGGCTCCCACATATTCTACGAAGATCTTTATCGGTCAGACCGCATAACAACATACGTTGTTCCCTTTGTCATCGGTATGTTACTTGCCCGAGGTTCGATCGTCGGTATCTCGATACCTAGTTCAATCTCGTTACCGGCAAGTCTCTTTACTCGTTCCGTAATACATCATCCCGTAACTAACTCATTAGTCACAATGCTTGCAAGGCTTATAGTGATGTGCATTACCGAGTGGGCCCAGAGATACCTCTCCGACAATCGGAGTGACAAATCCTAATCTCGAAATACGCCAACCCAACAAGTACCTTTGGAGACACCTGTAGAGCACCTTTATAATCACCCAGTTACGTTGTGACGTTTGGTAGCACACAAAGTGTTCCTCCGGTAAACGGGAGTTGCATAATCTCATAGTCATAGGAACATCTATAAGTCATGAAGAAAGCAATAGCAACATACTAAACGATCGGGTGCTAAGCTAACGTAATGGGTCATGTCAATCACGTCATTCTCCTAATGAGGTGATCCCGTTAATCAAATGACAACTCATGTCTATGGCTAGGAAACATAACCATCTTTGATTAACGAGCTAGTCAAGTAGAGGCATACTAGTGACACTCTGTTTGTCTATGTATTCACACATGTATTATTTTTCCGGTTAATACAATTCTAGCATGAATAATAAACATTTATCATGATATAAGGAAATATATAATACTTTATTATTGCCTCTAGGGCATATTTCCTTCAGTCTCCCACTTGCACTAGAGTCAATAATCTAGTTCACATCGCCATGTGATTTAACATCAATAATTCACATCACCATGTGATTAACACCCATAGTTCACATCTCTATGTGACCAACACTCAAAGGGTTTACTAGAGTCAATAATCTAGTTCACATCGCTATGTGATTAACACCCAAAGAGTACTAAGGTGTGATCATGTTTTGATTGTGAGATAATTTTAGTCAACGGGTCTGTCACATACAGATTAACTACCACTTAATTCAAGTAATTGTAGTACTCAGACAATCTGAGCACATGCTCACTGGTTGAGCTATTCTCCTCCATCTTATAGGCAAAGTACTGTCAGAGGTCTCATACCTCTCGACATGGGCATGAGTATGAAATACCAATTTCAACTCTTGGAACATCTTATATGCTCTGTGGCGTTCAAAACAATTTTTGAAGTCCCGTTTATAAGCCGTAAAGCATGGTGCACTAAACTATCAAGTAGTCATCATACCGAGCTTTTGTCAAAATGTTCATAACGTCTGCATCTGCTCCTGCAATAGGTCTGTCACCTAGCGGTGCATCAAGGACATAATTCTTCTGTGCAGCAATGAGGATAAACCTCAGATCACGGATCCAATCCACATCATTGCTACTAACAACTTTCAACTTAGTTTTCTCTAGGAACATATAAAAAATAAACGGGGAGCAACATCGCGAGCTATTGATCTACAACACAGATATGCTAATACTAACAGGACTAAGTTCATGATAAATTAAAGTTCAATTAATCATATTACTTAAGAACTCCCACTTAGATAGACATCTCTCTAATCTTCTAAGTGATCACGTGATCCATATCAACTAAACCATGTCCGATCATCACGTGAGATGGAGTAGTTTCAATGGTGAACATCACTATGTTGATCATATCTACTATATGATTCACGCTCGACCTTTCGGTCTCAGTGTTCCGAGGCCATATCTGTTATATGCTAGGCTTGTCAAGTTTAACCTGAGTATTCCGCGTGTGCAACTGTTTTGCACCCGTTGTATTTGAACGTAGAGCCTATCACACCCGATCATCACGTGGTGTCTCAGCACGAAGAACTTTCGCAACGGTGGATACTCAGGGAGAACACTTATACCTTGATAATTTAGTGAGAGATCATCTTATAATGCTACCGTCAATCAAACCAAGATAAGATGCATAAAAGATAAACATCACATGCAATCAATATAAGTGATATGATATGGCCATCATCATCTTGTGCTTGTGATCTCCATCTCTGAAGCACCGTCATGATCACCATCGTCACTGGCACGGCACCTTGATCTCCATCGTAGCATCGTTGTTGTCTCGCCAACTTATGCTTCTACGACTATCGCTACCGCTTAGTGATAAAGTAAAGCATTACAGGGCGTTTGCATTGCATACAATAAAGCGACAACCATATGGCTCCTGCCAGTTGCCGATAACTAGGTTACAAAACATGATCATCTCATAATATAAAATATAGCATCATGCCTTGACCATATCACATCACAACATGCCCTGCAAAAACAAGTTAGACGTCCTCTACTTTGTTGTTGCAAGTTTTACGTGGCTGCTATGGGCTCAGCAAGAACCGTTCTTACCTACGCATCAAAACCACAGCGATAGTTTGTCAAGTTGGTGCTGTTTTAACCTTCGCAAGGACCGGGCGTAGCCACACCCGGTTCAACTAAAGTTGGAGAAACTGACACCCGTTAGTCACCTGTGTGCATAGCACGACGGTAAAACCAGTCTCGCGTAAGCGTACGCGTAATATTGGTCCGCGCCGCTTCATCCAACAATACTGCCGAACCAAAGTATGACATGCTGGTAAGCAGTATGACTGATACGTCTCCAACGTATCTATAATATTTGATTGCTCCATGCTATATTATCTACTGTTTTGGACAATATTGGGCTTTATTATCCACTTTTATATTATTTTTGGGACTAACCTATTAACCGGAGGCCCAGCCCAGAATTGTTGTTTTTTGCCTATTTCAGAGTTTTGCAGAAAAAGAATATCAAACGGAGTCCAAACGGAATGAAGCCTTCGGGAGCGTGATTTTTGGAACGAACATGATCCAGGAGACTTGGACCCTACATAAGAGAAGCTTCCAGGAGGCCATGAGGTAGGGGGCGCGCCCACCCCCCCAGGGCGCGCCCTCCACCCTCGTGGGCCCCATGTTGCTCCACCGACGTACTTCTTCCTCCTATATATACCTACGTACCCCCAAACGATCAGATACGGAGCCAAAAACCTAATTCCACCGCCGCAACCTTCCGTACCCATGAGATCCCATCTTGGGGCCTGTTCCGGAGCTCCGCCGGAGGGGCATCCATCACGGAGGGCTTCTACATCAACACCATAACCTCTCCGATGAAGTGTGAGTAGTTTACCTCAGACCTTCGGGTCCATAGTTAGTAGCTAGATGGCTTCTTCTCTCTTTTTGGATCTCAATACAATGTTCTCCCCCTCTCTCGTGGAGATCTATTCGATGTAATCTTCTTTTTGCGGTGTGTTTGTTGAGACCGATGAATTGTGGGTTTATGATCAAGATTATCTATGAACAATATTTGAATCTTCTCTGAATTATTTTATGTATGATTGTTTATCTTTGCAAGTCTCTTCGAATTATCAGTTTGGTTTGGCCTACTAGATTGATCTTTCTTGCAATGGGAGAAGTGCTTAGCTTTGGGTTCAATCTTGCAGTGTCCTTTCCCAGTGACAGTAGGGGCAGCAAGGCACGTATTGTATTGTTTCCATCGAGGATAACAAGATGGTTTTTTTTATCATATTGCATGAATTTATCCCTCTACATCATGTCATCTTGCTTAAGGCGTTACTCTGTTTTCATGAACTTAATACTCTAGATGCATGCTGGATAGCGGTCGATGAGTGGAGTAATAGTAGTAGATGCAGGCAGGAGTCGGTCTACTTGTCTCGGACGTGATGCCTATATACATGATCATACCTAGATATTCTCATAACTATGCTCAATTCTGTCAATTGCTCAACAGTATTTCGTTCACCCACCGTAAAATACTTATGCTCTTGAGAGAAGCCACTAGTGAAACCTATGGCCCCCCGGTCTATCTTCATCATATTAATCTTCCAACACTTATTTATTTCCTTTGCTTTTTACTTTGCATCTTTATCATAAAAATACCAAAAATATTGTCGTATCATATCTATCAGATCTCACTCTCGTAAGTGACCGTGAAGGGATTGACAACCCCTTATCGTGTTGGTTGCGAGGATTTATTTGTTTTGTGTAGGTACGAGGGACTCGCGCGTAGCCTCCTACTGGATTGATACCTTAGTTCTCAAAAACCGAGGGAAATACTTACGCTACTTTGCTGCATCACCCTTTCCTCTTCAAGAGAAAACCAACGCAGTGCTCAAGAGGTAGAAAGAAGGGTTTCTGGCACCGTTGCCGGGGAGGTCTACGCTAAAGTCAACATACCAAGCACCCATCACAACCACTTATCTCCCGCATTACATTATTTGTCATTTGCCTCTCGTTTTCCTCTCCCCCACTTCACCCTTGCCGTTTTATTCGCCCTCTCTTTTTCGTTTGCTTGCCTTGCCGTCATGGCTAGTCCTTTATCTTCTCCATTGTCTCCCGAAAATGAAGTTCTCAATTTTAAACAAAGGGAGGGAGAAAATCTAAAAGACGCTTGGTATAGAATTTGCAATGCTCAAAATAGATCTGCCAGGAAGGAATCTACTTCCGTTCTTCTCCGCAATTTTTATGTAGGCGCTAATCCTTGGTATAGATATATCCTTGATACCATTACCGGAGGGAATTTCTTGGGTAGCCATACTTTTGATTCTTATAATGCTATGATAGATTTGTTTGGCTCACCGCCCCTTTTGGTTAATGGAACTATGTTAACTTTGGAGCATGTAATGCAAAGACTTGAAATTATTGAAAATAAGGTTGCTACCGTAGAGTTAATTGAAAATTTGGATAAAAAGATCCACAACCGAATCACTCAATATGGATCTAAAGTAGGAGTCACCTTGAAAAATATTAAAGAAAAGGAACCCATAGTGAATGAGAAAATAAATCAGGATTCCACTAGGATCGATAAACTTGAGGATATCATTACCAACTTGGGAACCGCTTTTTCTTCCGTTAAGAATACTCCAAGTCCTCCTACTAAAATTGCCAAGCTTATGTATGTTCCTAAAAATAAGGGTGAATCCTCTAGTAAGGAAACTGCGGATCTCAAATCTATAAGTATTCATCCCAATCTTTTTGCTATCATTAAGGAACCATTTATTGCAAATGAAATTTTCGATCTTGTGCCTAAAAGTTTGATAATCAATAAAAAGAAAGAAATTCCTAAGGGTGGTAGATGCCTCATTGAAAAATTGCCTACCAAAGATGGCAATACCTAGATCTATCCTTGCTTTTATGCCTAGCTAGGGGCGTTAAACGATAGCGCTTGTTGGGAGGCAACCCAATTTTATTTTTAGTTTTTTTGCTTTTGCTTCTGTTTAGGAATAAATCTTTGATCTAGCCTCTGGTTAGATGTGTTTTTATGTTTTAATTAGTGTTTTTGCCAAGTTAAACCTATAGGATCTTCTTGGATGATAGTTATTTGATCTTGCAGAAATTTCCAGAAACTTTCTGTTCACGAAAAAAATTGTTAAAAATCACCAGAACGTGATAAAATACTGATTTCAATGGCTGCTGATCAATAAGCAAATTTCCTAGGTCGTCCTATTTTGGCTGATGTTTTGGAGTCCAGAAGTTTGCGTTAGTTATAGATTACTACAGATTGTTCTGTTCTTGACAGATTCTGTTTTTCGTGTGTTGTTTGCTTATTTTGATGAATCTATGTGTGACGCCCCCGATTTGACCGTACACTAATCATGCACGCAAATGTGTATGACCAAGATCAGGGACTCAAGGGAAGATATCACAACACAACTTTAAAACATAAATAAGTCATACAAGCATCATAATACAAGCCAGGGGCCTCGAGGGCTCGAATACAAGTGCTCGATCACAGACGAGTCAGCGGAAGCAACAATATCTGAGTACAGACATAAGTTAAACAAGTTTGCCTTAAGAAGGCTAGCACAAAAGTAGCAACGATCGAAAAGGCAAGGCCTCCTACCCGGGACCTCTTAACTACTCCTCGAAGCAGAACTCCATGTAGAATCATCCTCGGGATCTCTAGCTCCTGGACTCCAGCATCTGGTTGCGACCATCCGGTATAGAAAAAGGGAAAAGAGGGAGAAAAGCAACCGTGAGTACTCATCCAAAGTACTCGCAAGCAAGGAGCTACACTACATATGCATGGTATATGTGTAAAGGGGCATATCGGTGGACTGAACTGCAGAATGCCAGAATAAGAGGGGGATAGCTAGTCCTGTCGAAGACTACGCTTCTGGCCATCTCCATCTTGCAGCACGTAGAAGAGAGTAGATTGAAGTCCTCCAAGTAGCATCGCATAGCATAATCCTACCCGGCGATCCCCTCCTCGTCGCCCTGTTAGAGAGCGATCACCGGGTTATATCTGGCACTTGGAAGGGTGTGTTTTATTAAGTATTCGGTTCTAGTTGTCATAAGGTCAAGGTACAACTCCGGGTCGTCCTTTTACCGAGGGACACGGCTATTCGAATAGATAAACTTCCCTGCAGGGGTGCACCACATAACCCAACACGCTCGATCCCATTTGGCCGGACACACTTTTCTGGGTCATGCCCGGCCTCGTAAGATCAACACGCCGCAGCCCCACCTAGGCCCAACAGAGAGGTCAGCACGCCGGTCTAAACCTATGCGCGCAGGGGTCTGGGCCCATCGCCCTATGCACACCTGCACGTTGCGTACGCGGCCGGAAGCAGACCTAGCCCCCTTACTACAAGCGCGAGCTTACGGTCCAATGCGACGCGCGCCACTCAGTTGCTGACGTCAAAAGAGCTTCGGCTGATACCACGACGTCGGGATACCCATAACTACTCCCACGTAGATGGTTAGTGCGTATAGACCAAATGGCCAGACTCAGATCAAATACCAAGATCTCGTTAAGCGTGTTAAGTAACCGCGAACGCCGACCAGGGCCAGGCCCACCTCTCTCCTAGGTGGTCTCAACCTGCCCTGTCGCTCCGCCACAAAGTAACAGTCGGGGGCCGTCAGGAACCCAGGCCCACCTCTACCGGGGTGGAGCCACCTGTCCTTTCAGCCCCCTCATTAGAATCACTTGCGGGTACTCAACGAGCCGACCCGACTTTAGTCACCACATGTGCCATGTATATAATGTATATAGTATATACCCGTGATCACCTCCCAAAGTGATCACGGCCCAGTAGTATAGCATGGCAGACGGACAAGAGTGTAGGGCCACTGATGGAACACTAGCATCCTATACTAAGCAGTAGGATAGCAGGTAAGGGTAACAACTGTAGCAACAATGACAGGCTATGCATCAGGATAGGATTAACGAAAAGCAGTAACATGCTACACTACTCTAATGAAAGCAGTATAGAGAAGAATAGGTGATATCTGGTGATCAAGGGGGGGCTTGCCTGGTTGCTCAGACAAGAAGGAGGGGTCATCGGTGAAGTAGTCGACCACAGGGGCATCAGCATCGTCACGGGGTCTACCGAAGAGAAGAGGGGGGAGAAACAGTAAATACATAGCAAGCAAGTGCATAACAGGACAACAGGCAGAGCTAGACGTGTTCTAACACGGTATGGGGTGATACCGGTGAAGGGGGGAAACATCCGGGAGGTATTCCCGATGTTTCGCGTTTTCGGACAGACGGACCGGAGGGGGAAAGTTGCTAGTTCGATAGGTTAGGGAGGTGTGGTGGACGAACGGACTGCGTATTCGGATTCGTCTCGTCGTTCTGAGCAACTTTCATATAGAAAACATTTTCATCCGAGTTACGGTTTAAAAGATATGAATTTTCAAAGTTTATTTTAATTTCTGGAATTATTTGAATTAAGCAAAAAAATGACTTATGACGTCAGCATGAGGTAATGCTGACATCAGCAGGTCAACAGGTCGGCTGACCAGTCAAACCAGACAGGTGGGTCCAGTGGGACCCACATGTCAGCCTCTGTTAGTCTAACAGTAATTTAAACTATACTAATAGTCTAATTAGAGGGGTGGGCCCCATATGTCAGTGAGTGATTAGTTAATATAAATATTTTTATTTATAAAATAATTGCTAGACTAATTAACAGAAGGGGGGCCCACATGTCAGTGGCTGGGCCTGCCCAGTCAGCACGTTGACTGGGTTGACCCAGTCAACGGGGCCCACGAGGCCCACTGGCAGTGGCACTGGGGTGGCCCCAGGCCAGCCACGTCGGCGGCCGGCGCCGGAGCGACTCCGACGAGCCAAACGCGGCGGCGCGGCTAGGGAGGGGCGCGGGTTTCGCGCACAGGGGGGTCTGCGGGGTTGTGGCTGGGCGCGTTCGACGCGGCTCGGCGCCGCGCGTCCAACGGTGGTGGCCGAAGTGGCTGGAACGGGCGGGGGCGAGCGCTTCGAGCTCGCCGGCGGCGAGGTGCTTCGGGCTGGGGCGGGTGCGGCGTTAGAGCGCGCGAGCGGCCGAACTAACTAGCTAGGCGGGTGCGGCACGATGCGGTCGAGCTAACGGGCCTACGCCCATGACCAATGGGCCACCGGAGCCTTGCCGGCGGCGAGCTCCACGGCGCGGCGTTCGGGCGCGCGTGGGGAAGCAGCTAGGGGGTGCGCAAGAGAGAAAGGACAGGGGAGGAGGGGGGAGAGGCTCACCGCGCGGCACACGGAGGCCGGTGAGAGGCTTAGGAGCAGCAGGTCGGCGCCGGGGAAGAAGGGGGTCGCCGGCGTCCGAAGTTGAAGACGAGCTCGGTGTGCTCGTTGTAGGGGCTCCGGTCTCCAACGGGCTGTACCAGACGAAGCAGCGGGCGACGGCGGTCCTTGGAGACAACGTGGGGCGGCGAGGTGGGTACGGTGGCCGTGTGAACGACGGTGAACGGCGGCGACCGCGTCGG
>NC_057796.1:55280859-55288682 GCF_018294505.1 Triticum aestivum
CCTCCCCGTCGCCGGCGAGGGGGTGCGGCGGGGACTGCCCCTGTTCCGACCCCGGTTGGGGGAACAGGGAAGGGGGCGAGTGGGAGAGGTGGGCTGGGCCGGGGGTCGGCCCAGTTGGGCCAGGGGTCCAGTGGGGGGGGAGGGCCTTCTCCTTTTTTTTTCTTTTTCTTTGTCTGTTCTGTTTTCTGTTGTATTTTCTTTTTATTTATTTATTTTCTTTTCTGTTTTATTTCATTTAAAAGTATTTAGGTATTTTATAAAAATGTGTTTTCTCCACCATAATCACCAGTGTATTATTTGGCACCCAGCGAACATTTTTGTTTAAATTTTTGAAAACTTTTATTTTCCACTTTAATTTTAATTGAAGTATGAATTAGGAGTTTGAAAAGAAATGTGTTTCAAATGTGAGCAAGCCCTGTTTAGCAACATGATTAGCTTAATCACAGAGGGTTACTGTAGCATGATCCTCAGGGTGTTACAAATCTCCTCCACTACAAGAAATCTCGTCCCGAGATTTAAGAGGGGAAGTAAGGGGGAAGGGATTTGGTCGCGAAATTCTAACGAGTCTTCTCGGTCTTGGTTGCTATTCTCAAAGCGGTTGATCCATTACGTTGATGTCTTCATTTTCCTGCTTCAGGTCATCATGATGAAGCTGGCATCCTTCCTTCGGGAACTCCATCGTACTTACGAAGGACAAGGGGTAACTTCGGAATAACAGGCCTCTGAACGGTTGACTATCTGGTTGATAACATCGGGAAAGGTGGCGGAAAGTAACTCTCAAATGGAAATTGAAGACATTATCGAGAGCAAAGTAAGGAGGTATCGTGGGGAAGTTTCGAGCGGGTAGGCAATCGTTTGATGCCTGAAGGGTTCTGAGCAACGGGAATAAGTATTGTGTCTGATACCAAAATTGATGATCTCACGAAAGGTGGCACGTGAATTACATACGAAGCCAAGCGTGAGGAATAACCTTGGGAACAAGGGGTGTACAAGAGAGTCAGGTTTCGATCCTGTGGAACTGTGGGTTATGGGCCCACCATGTGGGTTAAAAATAGGAGCGGTGACATCTCGCACGGTCATGATAGCAAGGCATGTCAGGGGACACCCTGTCAGTTATGTCGGCAACACGTTGGTACCAAGGGCGAGGGACAAAGAGAACCATTTTCCTGCTCGTTCAAACGAGGCGGACCATTAGGCAAAGTTCTCGTCCATCAGTGGTTACCGAAATGTCACCAACAATAGTAACAGGGTCTTACTGACAGAGCTGTACACCGAGGTGTTTACATGAGCAGAAGAATATTACTGCTTGGATCATATAGATCATCAGAAAGGTTAAACCAAGCAATGGAAAGGAAAATATGATTATTAGATTAAACAGAAGAATGGAAAGGAAAATGTGTTTAAACACATATTTCAAGGGTATATCCTCCCCAAGGACAAGCTGAGCATGATATTCATGACAGGATATAATGTAGAAAACTCTTTAGGTAGGGGAGAGAAATTTCATGACATTACCCATACAACGGTGTTTGGATAATTGAGCAGGAAACATTTAGCATTGGGCTTCAAATGTTCCTGTTGAAAATCGGAGTACCATAGACATGCTTCGAGATAGCATTGACATGGTCAACAGGGGAAGATCAGACTTTGGAAACAAAAAGGATCCATCAGGAACAACTTATAGAATAAGTCTTACAATTTCCTCATGGAAGAACAGCTAACCTGGCTAAAAGGAAAAACTTATAACAATAGGGCCTCCCGCCAGGTGTGCTGGGTATCATCACCTTACCGGGTCATAAATAGGCCAATGTTATAACTCTTGGAAATATGTTCCAACCATCATATCTGACCGAGATTCAGATCTGATTGGTGTCAGGATAACTCAGACTTAGGAGGCCTGAGAAGAAAAGGTGCAACACAAATTTTCGAAACGACATCGAAGATTCTCGGGAGATGAACTATGGAAGCGAGTTCCGAACAAGGGTTCATAATTAAATCAAGGAGAGGTGAGGAGGTGACTGCTTGACTCAGCGACAATCCATTGAGATTTCCAAAGGATGGATTTCCACCACTATGTGAACAAGGTGATAACATTAGCTAGATCGAATGACTTAATGAGGTATGCTCGAGGAAAACATACACAGTTAAACATTGGTTGAAATGTGCAACCGAAATATGGGCTAGGTAGCACAATCAATGTTCGAATGATGATTCATTAAACCATAGACGTAGAATGAAACTATAGACCAATGACTTCAAAGCAATAGGGTTGCTAGAAGTTTAGAATTTACACATCACAGACCATTTGTTGGTATTCCTTTTAGAAACAACACGGGGACCAAGAAGAATGGTGATGGGGAGAAGTATCACTGTACCAAGATGTCATGCGAGGTGGTGAAATTCTTACGACATACTTGACATAAAAGATGGTAATACTCCAAGGTAAAGAAGAACAATTGCTGGATAGCAAGGAACTCAAGGTATAACACCAAACACGAACAAGCTTGTGTTGGTGGGAAGGCAATAAAGTGGTCGATGATAACACAGATCATCGAGGGCAAGGATGGTATTTCTCATCATGAACTCAATCGATATCCTGGAAGAGCGCATAAGATTGATGATGATCACGACACATTTGTCGAGAGATTTCATGAAGATGTAAAATCAGCGACGACATCAAGTCAAAGGAATGATGAAGCAGACGGTTATTGGAACCATGGGTAGGGCACACGCTTGAAATCAAGCTTGTTGTTCAAGGTGAAATGGTATGAGAGGAAGATCGGCGTAAGCTTAGCTCATCATCGAAAGTTGTGCTCCGGGGTTAAGGACCAGGTAGCACAGTTAAAATTTAGCACGCTAATGATATAGCCGATCAGGCTAGGAATGACTTAATGATTATTAAACTCGTAAGCAACGAAAATTACCTAGAGTTATTGAATCGGAGTGCGGACTTGATTCACTAATCGGTGTTCTCGGTTGACAAACAACCCAGAGCCCATGAAGTGACAAAGACAAGGTAAGGTAGTACTTCATCAAAGTTTATAAGATGTAGTGCAATGGTAAGATATCCCCGAGATACCAGGGGTAATACTCAAAGGTAGATCATAATAGAGGTTGGGCAGGCGTATTGACCTGCAGAAGACAAGTGATTTAACTTGTCCAAGAAATGGTATTTAAAGGAGAACATGGTCGGAACCACGATTGCAAAAGGCCAGATCCCAGATATAAGATGAACTTATACCAAGGGAATAATTAATTTAAGAGAAGCTTTTAATGATAAGATCTACATCGTGTCCATGGGCATGAACACAAAGTTCAAGGTCGACTCCCACTTCTCCAATGCATATCCTTTCATTTACTTCTCGCGTTCGATGAAGTTGTAGTGTTGAAATTTTATATGGCAAAATACCAAGAGAGTATGACTCGTGAAAACTTTCGAATTCACACATATTAAGGAAGGCATAGGTTAAACCCATCAGGGCTTCTTAGAACATATACCACGAACTTCGGAGTAAATAATACAAGCTCGAAAGTAGAGTATGGTTCACAAGGCAGAGGATACAATTTACCAAAGGCGTCATGTATCCGAGGAAAAGCTCACCAGCTTATTTAATATGGAGGACATTGTCAGATAAAATCCGACAAAAGGGTCTGGTGGTCCCCAAGGGATTTGATGGGAGCATCAGTACTCAACCAGAGGAAGAAAGAATGCCAGGAGATCAGACTATAGAAACAACTGACTAACTCAAATGCTCAAATGCAAAGGAATTATGAATTCCAAGACAAGGGATCAGAAGCAATGCTCTGATTAGGGATGGATAAGTTGAATAGCCTTAGGGGTACAATCGATGACGATTTGATTGGTCGAGATCCAGCTCATGTTAAAGATGTCTGAGCCGGAAGGATGAATTCTAGGATCTGATTGAGGATTGCGAGCATTCGCAACATATTGAATCAATGGACTCAAAAAGATAATGACAAAGGGTGCCAATAAGATTTCGAGGTTTATGGGATTAATCATAATGCTAGTAAGCAAGAATTTCAAGAGCAACAGGCTCCTGAGGATTTTTGGAAGATCGAATAGTATTTCGAAGACTATTGTGGAATACTAGAAACAACTGGGGATGAGCGGATACTTGGTAAGTGCGAGAATTATCCGTAGGGGTATTCAGGTGACAAGGAACAGCGAGGCAGTAAGCTCAAAGGATTCTCGGAACAACAGAGAGAATTTCGGGGTATCTTGTAATAACAAGATCAACTGGGAAACATTGTATGAATGGCGAGTATACGTGGTTATCCATAGGAGTTTATCGATGAAAGGGAATTGCAAAAGCGATCAACACAAGTTCTCGGGTTATCAGCGGAGAGTATCTTCAGGGTCTTCACGTGTAGCAGATGATCATCAGTAATAAGGGACTCTCCGGGTGAAAGTGATAACGAGATCCTAATGTTAGATTTAGTAAAATTCAATTAACCCGAATAGAAGAGAGATCAGAGTCCCAGAGTATAGACAAGGAGTAAAAGATCCTAATACCACCCAATGGCGACGTGGGCCCGTAGGCCACACAGCCATGTTAGTAAAAGTTTTTGAAATGTCTAGACTCGACTTCGGCCAAGGAGTGTGGAAGGGGGATTCCTACAGGCAGTCGGCTCTGATACCAACTTGTGACGCCCCCGATTTGACCGTACACTAATCATGCACGCAAATGTGTACGACCAAGATCAGGGACTCACGGGAAGATATCACAACACAACTTTAAAACATAAATAAGTCATACAAGCATCATAATACAAGCCAGGGGCCTCGAGGGCTCGAATACAAGTGCTCGATCACAGACGAGTCAGCGGAAGCAACAATATCTGAGTATAGACATAAGTTAAACAAGTTTGCCTTAAGAAGGCTAGCACAAAAGTAGCAACGATCGAAAAGGCAAGGCCTCCTGCCCGGGACCTCTTAACTACTCCTCAAAGCCGAACTCCATGTAGAATCATCCTCGGGATCTCTAGCTCCTGGACTCCAGCATCTGGTTGCGACAATCCGGTATAGAAAAAGGGAAAAGAGGGAGAAAAGCAGCCGTGAGTACTCATCCAAAGTACTCGCAAGCAAGGAGCTACACTACATATGCATGGTATATGTGTAAAGGGGCATATCGGTGGACTGAACTGCAGAATGCCAGAATAAGAGGGGGATAGCTAGTCCTGTCGAAGACTACGCTTCTGGCCATCTCCATCTTGCAGCACGTAGAAGAGAGTAGATTGAAGTCCTCCAAGTAGCATCGCATAGCATAATCCTACCCGGCGATCCCCTCCTCGTCGCCCTGTTAGAGAGCGATCACCGGGTTATATTTGGCACTTGGAAGGGTGTGTTTTATTAAGTATTCGGTTCTAGTTGTCATAAGGTCAAGGTACAACTCCGGGTCGTCCTTTTACCGAGGGACACGGCTATTCGAATAGATAAACTTCCCTGCAGGGGTGCACCACATAACCCAACACGCTCGATCCCATTTGGCCGGACACACTTTTCTGGGTCATGCCCGGCCTCGTAAGATCAACACGCCGCAGCCCCACCTAGGCCCAACAGAGAGGTCAGCACGCCGGTCTAAACCTATGCGCGCAGGGGTCTGGGCCCATCGCCCTATGCACACCTGCACGTTGCGTACGCGGCCGGAAGCAGACCTAGCCCCCTTAATACAAGCGCGAGCTTACGGTCCAATGCGACGCGCGCCACTCAGTTGCTGACGTCAAAAGAGCTTCGGCTGATAGCACGACGTCGGGATACCCATAACTACTCCCACGTAGATGGTTAGTGCGTATAGACCAAATGGCCAGACTCAGATCAAATACCAAGATCTTGTTAAGCGTGTTAAGTAACCGCGAACGCCGACCAGGGCCAGGCCCACCTCTCTCCTAGGTGGTCTCAACCTGCCCTGTCGCTCCGCCACAAAGTAACAGTCGGGGGCCGTCAGGAACCCAGGCCCACCTCTACCGGGGTGGAGCCACCTGTCCTTTCAGCCCCCTCATTAGAATCACTTGCGGGTACTCAACGAGCCGACCCGACTTTAGTCACCACATGTGCCATGTATATAATGTATATAGTATATACCCGTGATCACCTCCCAAAGTGATCACGGCCCAGTAGTATAGCATGGCAGACGGACAAGAGTGTAGGGCCACTGATGGAACACTAGCATCCTATACTAAGCAGTAGGATAGCAGGTAAGGGTAACAACTGTAGCAACAATGACAGGCTATGCATCAGGATAGGATTAACGAAAAGCAGTAACATGCTACACTACTCTAATGAAAGCAGTATAGAGAAGAATAGGTGATATCTGGTGATCAAGGGGGGGTTGCCTGGTTGCTCAGACAAGAAGGAGGGGTCATCGGTGAAGTAGTCGACCACAGGGGCATCAGCATCGTCACGGGGTCTACCGAAGAGAAGAGGGGGGAGAAACAGTAAATACATAGCAAGCAAGTGCATAACAGGACAACAGGCAGAGCTAGACGTGTTCTAACACGGTATGGGGTGATACCGGTGAAGGGGGGAAACATCCGGGAGGTATTCCCGATGTTTCGCGTTTTCGGACAGACGGACCGGAGGGGCAAAGTTGCTAGTTCGATAGGTTAGGGAGGTGTGGTGGACGAACGGACTGCGTATTCGGATTCGTCTCGTCGTTCTGAGCAACTTTCATATAGAAAACATTTTCATCCGAGTTACGGTTTAAAAGATATGAATTTTCAAAGTTTATTTAAATTTCTGGAATTATTTGAATTAAGAAAAAATGAATTATGACGTCAGCATGAGGTAATGCTGACGTCAGCAGGTCAACAGGTCGGCTGACCAGTCAAACCAGACAGGTGGGTCCAGTGGGACCCACATGTCAGCCTCTGTTAGTCTAACAGTAATTTAAACTATACTAACAGTCTAATTAGAGGGGTGGGCCCCATATGTCAGTGAGTGATTAGTTAATATAATTATTTTTATTTATAAAATAATTGCTAGACTAATTAACAGAAGGGGGGCCCACATGTCAGTGGCTGGGCCTGCCCAGTCAGCACGTTGACTGGGTTGACCCAGTCAACGGGGCCCACTGGCAGTGGCACTGGGGTGGCCCCAGGCCAGCCACGTCGGCGGCCGGCGCCGGAGCGACTCCGACGAGCCAAACGCGGCGGCGCGGCTCGGGAGGGGCGCGGGTTTCGCGCACAGGGGGTCTGCGGGGTTGTGGCTGGGCGCGTTCGACGCGGCTCGGCGCCGCGCGTCCAATGGTGGTGGCCGGAGTGGCTGCAACGGGCGGGGGCGAGCGCTTCGAGATCGCCGGCGGCGAGGTGCTTCGGGCTGGGGCGGGTGCGGCGTTAGAGCGCGCGAGCGGCCGAACTAACTAGCCAGGCGGGTGCGGCACGATGCGGTCGAGCTAACGGGCCTACGCCCGTGACCAATTGGCCACCGGAGCCTTGCCGGCGGCGAGCTCCGCGGCGCGGCGTTCGGGCGCGCGTGGGGAAGCAGCTAGGGGGCGCGCGAGAGAGAAAGGACAGGGGAGGAGGGGGGAGAGGCTCACCGCGCGGCACACGGAGGCCGGTGAGAGGCCTAGGAGCAGCAGGTCGGCGCCGGGGAAGAAGGGGGTCGCCGGCGTCCGAAGTTGAAGACGAGCTCGGTGTGCTCGTTGTAGGGGCTCCGGTCTCCAACGGGCTGCACCAGACGAAGCAGTGGGCGACGGCGGTCCTTGGAGACAACGTGGGGCGGCGAGGTGGGTACGGTGGCCGTGTGAACGACGGTGAACGGCGGCGACCGCGTCGGGCGTGGGGAAGGAAGGAGCGGCGCGGAT